>NC_064812.1:13164305-13237126 GCF_023721935.1 Panthera uncia | reverse complement strand
GGAGTGGCCAGAAATATGTAAGCCTGACCCAGAAGGCAACTGGGAGAGGGCTTGCCTGAAGGCATCCAGCCCCTGGGATTGGACAGGGGACTTCCCATCCTCAGCCTATGCACAGGCCCTGCACAGACCCCATGCACAGGCCCTGGTCATCGAGGAGGACCAGACTGAAACTCACCTGCTAACTTAGTATTCAGTTATGAATAGCCATATAGAGAATGCTTGCGTAGCATTTCATTTTTATTTCCCAAAGCACTTTGCTTCCCATTATCTCACTGGAGCATCTCAACAACCCTGCTAAAAACAAACAAAAGCAACACAAAACACACACACACACGCACGCACATACGCCTGTGTGGCTCCAAGATATCATATGCTCAAAGCTGTGCAGCTGAAACACTGGTGAAACCAAATCACAAATCCAGGGGTCTTTCCATAGAACCCTTTGCTTTCTTTCACACACCACACCACACCATCCCTCAATGTGTTTATTCCACAAATATTTCCTGAACATCTCCAGGGTGCAAGCATGATCCCGGATACTAGAGATCCAGTTCTCATGAGCAATTCACAGGGAGTAAACAACCCAACACATTACAGAACCATACGGTCAGGGCTCTAGCCATGGAGGGTGCAAAGTACTGAGGGTTGGGGTACTCAGAGGAAGCAGGAACAAAGGCTGAGTGACAGGGTTTGGGGAAATGGGGGGCTCCCTACAGGAGCTGGCATTTGGCTAATGTGTAATGGATGAACATGACTTTTCCAAGACAACCAAGCTAGACGAATATTTGAGGCGGATGGAACAAGGGCTCAGCCATTCCACGAAATGTGGCCGGAGCAGGCACAGGTGAGAAATGAGAGACAGCTGAAGAGGAAGGAGCTGGGGTGCACCAGAAGCAAAGGGAAGCCGTACAGGTGTTTTCAGCAAGGGGCTGGTGCATTCTGCTCTGTGGTTGGCTGCATGAATGTGAAATAAAAAGCAGGGAAAGAGCCTGAAAACTGAAACCTAAGGTTTGAGGGTGACGGTGCAGAAGGAGGGACATTGAGTCTGAGAAAAATCCGGGTCTGCAATTAGCAGAACTGAGTGACTTATTGGATGAGATGATCAGAGAGAAGGCCAAGGATGACAGCAAGCCATCTACCTTGAGACGCTGGGGAAACAGCAAGCCATTGAGAGAACCCTTGTTTCTTCAACACACACACACACACACACACACACACACTCTACAGAAATATAAGACAAATGGAAATATATTTGCATGTTAGCAGTACTTGGTCTTGAATGACAAAATACTTTCCAGAATTTTCCAAGTGTTCTAAAATGTGCATGTATTATGATGGGCAAAAGTAACATTTTAAAATTACTATTCATAATTAGTTACATTGTAAACAACTACAACACTCATGTTTTGTGAGATAAGGACATCATTAGCCCCATTTTACAGAAGAAAAACTGAAGCTCAGAGAAGGAAAGTAAGCTTCTCAATGACACACATCTATTACGTGGCCCCTCATGACTTACGTGGCCCCAGATCTGTTTGATTTCACAAGCTGAGGTTGGCCTCAATACCCAATACTGCCAAAAAAGAACCCAAAAGTTGCTCCAGAAAGTTTGAAGCATTGAGGTGGCCAGAGATGTTTTTAATGGGCAGGTCAAATTTTAGACCTGGAGCTTGAGAGGAAATTCCTCATTGGAGAAATGGATTGAGGAATCATCCGCACAATGATGGGAAAAGGAGACCATCCAAGGATAATGCATAGACTGACAAGAGAAGGAAACTGCCAAAGACCACCTGGTAAGGAAAGAGAGGTGGTGGGGGAGACACGAACCTGGGAGCCAAGGGAGAGGAGAATTTCAGCGAGCTGAGAAAAATCAGGAGGAATGAAGTAGGCTTTGGGTGGAGTCTGGTGATGAGGCTGGCAAAGACTATCCAACAGCATAAGTGAGACTGCGCCTGGTCAAAGCAGGAAATATGGAAAGTTCTTTCAAGAATGGAATTGACAGAGAATAGACGAGGAAAAGATTGGTAGGTCACCAAAATGGCGGCGACAAGAGAAGGGTTTTTTCCCCCTTGGAGAAGGCTTGACTGGGCTTCTAAGGCTGAGTGGAAAGAGTGAGCAAGCCAGAAGAGTCAGGAAAGAGAGGGGAAAAGACAGAGAACAATTTTCTTGAGAAAGTGAGGAGGGGCGAATCTCATGCGTGCACAGGTGACAGGCTTCTCTGAAGCGTTTCTCAAATGTAATCATTTCTCATTCCAGTTATTGATTCTCTTGAGGCAAAACAAACCACTTCAAATGGAAACTGTAGTGGGAAACCATTTTATTGGGCTACCTGCTTCTGTGGGTCATCCCTACGGTGACAGGCCACACCAGGGAGGCTTATCTCTGCCCCACCATGCACAGAGCCACATCTGGGACGACTCTCATAGCTAAGGGCGACTCTGATGGTGGAGGACTAGAATCACGCATGTGGCTGGGGCCTGGGCTGGGATGGTTTGAAGGCTGGGCTCAGCCAGGGCAGGAACGTTAGATCTCTATGTTCCTTGACCTTCACATAGCATGGTGGCAGGGTCCTGAGAGGGGATAACAACACTCTAGGTATCATCACTACTGTTTTTGCTGAAAACAGAAAACAAAACACAAGAACAAACAAAGAGCTAAAGTTCAGCAAGGCTAGGCCACTTTCTCAGTTTCACGTGAGCTTTACGTCATGATCTCAATTTCACTCCAAAAATACATTCACACCACATACAGGAAAAAAAAAGTCTGGAAGTACACATGCTAAAATCTTAGAAGTAGTTGTCTTTGAACGGTTATTTTTTTTTTAAGTTTATTTATTTATTTTGAGAGAGAGAGAGAGGGAGAGAGGGAGAGAGAGAATGATCAGGGGAGAGGCAGAGAGAGAGAATCCCAAGCAGGCTCCATGCTGTCAGTATAGAGCCCAATGTGGGGCTTGACCCTCTGAACCATGAGATCATGACCTGAGCCCAGATCAAGAGTTGGATTTTCAACCAACTGAGCTACCAGGTGCCTCTTGAATGGTGATTTTTATCTTCCATTACATTATATGTATGTTTTGTTTTCATTTTTCAGCAATGACTAGGCATTACTCATATCTTAAAAAAAAATTTTTTTTAAAGCATTTTCAAAACAACTTAATGACTTCTTCGACTTGGCTGATTTCAGGACAAGCCCGGGTGACATCCTCTGGATGGAAACACAAACCAACCTCTGCCAGGCACGTATCAAGGGCTTCATACTTGGCACCACCTTGTCTGAGAGATGAGGTTCCCACACTTGGTACTGAATCAGACATCGTGCAGGGCAAAGAAACTGCCACTGGCTGAGAAGGTCCTGTGCGTGCCACATCACAGGTGGGGCGTGAAGAGGCCAGGATGTCACTAAGTATCATGCCTTGTCCTTGGACAAAGGCACCAAAAACCTGCGTGCCTTTTTTGACATAACAAACTTGGATTCTGGGCAAAGGACCTGAAACTCCTCCAAGATTTTCATAAACCAACTCATACTTTAAACACATTAAGGGCATCTTGGAACACAATAGCATCTCCCCTGAAATCATGCCCCTCGCATATGCAATTTTTTAAAGTTTATTTTTATTTGTTTTGAGAGAGAGATAGGGAGCAAGCCGGGGAGGAAAAGAGAGAAAGAGGGAGACAGAATCCCAAGCAGGCTCCACGCTTTCAGTGCAGAGACTGATGTGGGGCTTGAACCCACGAACCGTGAGATCATGACCTGTGCCTAAATCAAGAGTTGGATGCTAACTGAGCCGCATAGGCACCCCAACTTATGCAGTTTTAAATTAGGGTTTTCATTCATCGAAATGGAAATGGAAGAATTTTTATAAATTGAAGTTTTTAAATGGCAGGTTTTGAATTGGCTTTCAACGAACCAATAAACAAAATGTAGGTTCAAATTCAAGTACCCTTACTGAGAGCAGCACCTGGCCCTATGCCTAGTTCATCGCCATGCACATGCACTGGTGCCTTCTCTGTCACCCAGGACTGGGAGAGGCCAGCAAGCATCCTCTGAACTCAACTGCCAAGTTCATGCAGAATCTAGCTGACCTTGATTGGGCAGCGTGTTTGGGTGACAAGCAAAGAGACCACCCGGGTTAGAGGCTTGGGACCAGTCCTCCACTTAGCTGCCTGCAGCAGGAGGAGAGGACAAGGAACCAGACCAGACAATCTCGAAGACCCTTCCAGCCCCGAAGTTCTGTGTTTCTTCAAGTCCCAGATGCAAACATGTCTCTTGTTACATCAGAGCCGCCCTTCATCTGTCATCAGACAGCCACACGCCCACAAATTACCCATTGAGAGACATGCAAACACACCTCCACACACACATCCTGAGCCCACACCCCTGCAGCAAACAGCCTCACCCAGGCTCACACCCAAAGAGAAGCCACCTGTGCCCATCAGGGCCCAGCAGCTCCCACCATTTGCTATTCTCAGCTCTCTCAAGGTCGTTTAAGAGAAGTATTTTTCTCCCTGACACTTTCTTCCCACTGAAAAGAGTTGGAAGCCCCCTCCTCGCTTGCCTTCCCACTATCTGGAATTTAATCCTATTTATTGCAATTGCCTATTTCCCTATCTCCATATTCCACTAGACTGTAAATGTCCAAGAGGAAAAGAGCTGTGTGCCATTTTTTCGAGCGTTTTATCTCCAGCAACTAGCTCAGAGCTGCGTATAAAGTTGCTAAATGCTGGGCGTCTTTGTCAACCTTCCAGATCCACATGTTCTCCAACGCTTCTCCCACAGACAGCTGGGGTCTGCATCCCCTTCCCTCTAGTCTAGGAAGGCAGATCCCATTCTTATTATCCCTCCTTTGTAGGGAGAAAATGGGGGCTCGGAGCTATAGAGCCCTGCTCAAGGTCACTCAGGTAGCAGGTGGCAAAGCCAAGATTCGGGCTGAGTGTAACTCCAAAGTCCAGGCCCTCTATCACCAGTGGGGTATCCCGCTTCCTACACAAAGTTACTGAGGGTTCGTGTGTGTGGCATCGAGGGAGGAGTAGGAAAAATAAATACCTTCTATAGCAAGGGTCGGCAAAGGATAGCCCATGGGCCAAACCCAGCTTGTACTTACAGATGACATTTTCTTGAGATGTGGTCACACTCATCCATATACATATTGACTGTGACTATTTTCACATACCTCAGCTGAGTTAAGTGATTGTGACAGGGACGCTTATGGCTCACAAAGCCTGAACTGCTTACTATCTGGTCTTTCTAGAAAGTTTGATGCTATGTATTCTAAAGGCCCAGGGTAAAGGATTACTGACACTGTCTCAAGGGCACTCGATAGGCTTTGTTATACCCAAGGTGTCATAAAGGATGACCCACTTGTCCCGTTTGCTCCAGACTCTCCTAAGTTTTTTCAGGGAACTTCCTGCCTAGTCCTGGGTAAACCAGGACAGTTGGTGACACTGGTTCTAGATAATGCAGCACAGACTTCGGGCAAGGGTACAGCCCTGCTCCACCTGGAAATGCCCTAAGCTTAGTGCAATAGACGCTGATGGGGAATCAGATGCCCTAGGCGCAGGAAGGCACTCTTCCAAGGTCCTGCTGCAGAGCTGACCCAGGGCAAGGTCGTCCTGTTAATGAGCTTAATTGGATTTTGCCAGCTGGGCCATGAGCTCATTGTCCCTGTCAATCCCCTGCCTTCAAGTGCCAAGAAAAATTCCTGGAGGAAATGATAGTGACAGACCTGAGCCCTTTGCAGCCCCCTCAGACCCTGGAAAGGCATACACAGAGTCTTGCCTTCATGCACCCCAGGACAGTAAGGAGATAATACTGATGATGAATCTTCTTGGGAAGCTACATTTTAATACTGAAACAAGGCTTGGGTCTTTTTTCTTTTTTCTAACCATTCAGTTCCATCCTTTTGGGGAGTGTATGATAGGAAGGGGGAAATTGTAATTCTGGAGGATGTATATATATATATATATACATATATACATATATATGTATATAGATGTATATATATGTATATATATATATACATATATATGTATACATATATATACACATATATATATATGGGGATGGGGGATAGAAATAGATATGTATACATATATGTATATATACATATATATACATATATACATATGTATATATATACACATATATATACATATATATACATATGTATATACACATATATGTATATATGTGTATATATATATATATATATACACATTGTCTACGCAAATTTTTCCTCAGAAACATGAACTTTTATAGGCCTAAGAGTCAAACTCATGGTCCCCTCACCTTAGAGATTTGCTTCTTGTTGTGCAGGGGGCCTACATAAATGAGGTTGTATGGACAAGCCAGTCGTCAGCATAATTACCAGACATGACGCTAAACAGCCAGGTACAAGCTGAGACTGGGAGGGAATCAGCCCCAAATGCAGCTCTCCCTGTACAGTTACCAGAAAGAGGCCAGAGTGGCAATGGACAAGGCTGAGAACAACGCTTCTTGCCTTCCTCCAGACTCAAGGGCTACACTCTAACGATTCTCAAAGGATGGACTCAACTTCTGCAGCCCCAGGGTCAGAGTCAAGGGAAGGGGGAAAAGACTAGAACAGGGGTAGCACACTGTGGTCCCCAGGCCAAATCTGGCCCACCACCTGTTTTGGTACAGCCCACAAGCTAAGAACGGTTTTTACATCTTTAAATGGCCAAAAAAATTAAAAGAATAATAATATTTTGGGACACGTAAAAATTATATGAAATTCAAATTTGAGTCTCCATCAGTAAAGTGTTCTCAGAATGGGGCAAAACTCATTTGTTTTCGCTTTGTCAGGGGCTGCTTTCACTTTTACAGATGAAGAAACTAAGGTCCAGAGAGATGAAGTAAATAAACTCTCCCAACTCCACACTGTTTGTAAGAGTCAAAGCTAAGATTGGAGCCCAACAAAACCATCATAACTCTGATGAGTCATCATCTTGAAGGAGGCAAAGAAGTAGGGTGTTGGGTGAGTGAGGGGATGGGGGATAGAAAGTCAGATGAACAATACGAACACAGGCCTGAGACGCACACAGCATCATCTGCGGACAATGGTTGACTAAAGCAGTGTATACAAACAAATCAAGACCACTAAGCAGAAGCCGAAAGGGTCGTTGAAAAATATGCCATGTGGGCTCTTCATTTTACAGAAGGGAAACTAAGGACATGAGAGAATCCGCCCAAGATTATCCAGCCAGTCAGAACAGGAGGTGAAAACCACCGCCTCATCAACCCCAAAAGATGAGGGTTGGGTCCCTGGAACAAAAGATGGAATCAGGGGACAATTCACTGGCGGTCAAGAGCTCTGGCTGGCAGATTCCAGTTCCACAGGTGACCTTGCACAATGCTGGATATAGTCTGTGAGCCAAAGGCCAAATCGAGCCTGAATACACTTACCCTTCCTTCCCCCACCAAAGTTCCAGAAAACAAAATAAATTAGCATTTGAACAAGTGAATAATAAATGTGAAAGAAATTACACACATAAAAGCGTGATCTGTTTGAAAAGGAAAGAAAACGTCCTGAGAAGGACCCAACGCTGGGGCCTGATATTTGTGGTGAGAATCTGAGTGCCAGTTAGTGACTTCTCCTGTGCTAGCTGTCCTTCCTCTTCCAGTCTTGCCCAGACAATCGGAGGCCAGGACAAGGACCAGAGAACCACGCGCAGAAGTCACCAGACTCAGACCGAACACTGGCTGCATATGGGGCTGTCTGCGTGTGCTATCAATCCCGATCCCGAGGGGTAGACGGCACGGTTCCCATTTTACTCACAAGGAAACTGAGCTCGGAGTGACTAAGTAACCACCAAAAGTCACGCAAGAAAGGTATGTTCAACAGATGCAGAGAAAAGTGGCATCATTGCCATTAGATGGCCCAGATTGCCCCTTGGGGTCAAATGCCACCACAAATGTCTTTTTGATACAGGCTTGAGGAACTGATCATGTAAACCTTAACAACCCAGGCAGGGCACTTTTCATCTCCCTGCAAGCTGTGTGGCTCATCTCAGGATGAAATGGGCCGCAGAGAAGGGTTTGTAATTCAACTCCGGACTCCAAAGGCTCCCGCAAGATAAGCCCACACCCTATGCAAAGTTATGGCAGGAAGCCCCACCAGGCCCTTGTGATAAGCTCTCCAAGCCCATGGCCGGGGATTGACCATTGTTTGGCAAAGGGGTGGTATCCACTGCTTCAACTGTGACTTTGGACCAGAGGCTTCTAACAGACAGACGTGCCTCAGGCCAGTCATGGCAGTGTATGTGGTGTCAGGGCCTGGCTGAGATTACTTCGAGAGGGAGATCGATGCTATTAAACCCCTACTTGGTGTGAGTGACGGTCTACTGGCAGGTGACAATCCTGGAAGCATATCAGAGAGACAAGGGGACACATGCTGAATTGGCTGGAGTTGAGGTTGGGGTTGGGGAGTGGTATATCCTCCTCAGGTATCATGAGCAGGCTTCCACCCAGCTTCGGCTCCAGCCTTTGTATTCTGCATAACAAAGGATTCCCTGCTGCTCCCAGATACCTGGCCCTGTGCTTAACTCTCTCAGAAGACAAGCAGGCATGCATTCACCAGAACAATCTGTGGAATCCTGTTTTATCCGCTTTGGGGAAAGGACTTAAACTGCCCTCCCCCCACCCCACCCCCTCACCCCCCCCCCAACCCAGAGAAACATTAAAGATGCTGGCATCTCAGCCCATTTCCACAAAGCTGTCTCACCTAATCTCTAGCACTTTGTTCCATGTTCCAAGAGGACCGAACTGCTAGGAGCCCCCAGATATATGTAAGATGCTATTTCCTGTCCCTGGGCCTTTGCACATGCTGTGCTCTCTGCCCCAAACTCTGCTTCCCTTCTTGTCCCCCCCTCCCCCATCTATCCCCTCCTCCTCCTCCATGGCTCAGATAGCATCTCTGAGCTGACCTTTCCCTGAGCCTCCCAGGGGAGCTGTACCCCTCTTCTGGGCTCTCCCAGCGCCCCACCATGACCTCTGTCAATACTTCTCCCAGGAAACATAACCGTGCGTAGGCCTTGGCTTCACCATCTCTACAGCTGCACAGCAGCCACTCGGCCCTGAGAAATGTTCCCTAAATGCTGACTTCATTAGGCAGCGTGCAGAAAGGACCTGAAACAACAGACCAGGTCCGGAAACCTCTTCGCTGGCTTGTTCAGCAAATGTTTTTGCCTACCTGAGGGGGTAGGCAGAGTGAAAGCGGACGGCACGTGGTAGAGAGCAAAGCAGGCCTCTCCCTGCCCACGGGGAGTTCATGTGCAGGTGAATCTAACACGCTGAGGTACAACTATTTCGCTGGAGTTTTGATTGCGGGGCCCGCAAAGAACAAGGCCGAGATTCGGGCGAGGCCGGTGAGGCACTCACCCAGGGTGCGAAATTTAAGAAAGTGATCCCCAAAAAGACAAAAAGGGACTTTAAGGAAACATTTTTCAAATCAAAATTAATTCGAAAACATGTGTGCTGAACAATATGTCCAAAATGTAAACATATATCATGCCAAGCCAAGCCCTATTGGAGCCGAAGGAGGAAAAATGTGTACGTACATGTTTTTACACATTTTAATAGATTATCTCTGCCCCCCCCAGCACATTAAAGTACTTGAAAACATTGAGAACATTTAAAAATAGGTGTATTAAAACTCTGCTTTATGCTTAAATATTTATTTCAGAACCGAATTTGTTGTCATTTTACCATCAGCTTAACTCAGAAACCTCTGAAGATTGCCACTCGGTCACGAGAAACTCAAATGCAGCAGCAATGGGGAGTTTGCTTCCAATAAAGCCAGGAGCACGTATTTTCCCTCTGGCCTCAGGCACTAACTTGGCTCAGCACGGAATAGGTCTTTATTTAAGACTTGTTATTTTAAGACTGTTATTTTGTTCGTCATTCTTTTGCATGAATTTTGATAGTTTGAAATGTTGAGTTAGAATATTTATCTTGATCACTGAGGGGCTTTAAGGGGGCACCCACTTGTATGTTGCACCCAAAGCAAGCACGTCACCCATTTCACCCTAATCCCAGCCTTGCCAAAGATTAGAGGAGCCCATCCTAGGCCAGGGGTTCAGGAAAGCCACCCCGCCCGCCCCCACCATGGAACAGTGAGCCTGAGGCCTGTAGGGGGCGTAAGGCTGTGAGGGCTGGAGAGAGTCCTGCCTACAGTTCAGCTCTGAGTTGGTAAGAGTCTTAGCCAAGCATAACAAGAATAATGGTGAGCATATATCAGCCTAATATGCCCAGGCACCGTCAGGGGAAATAGATACTGATTTAATTCTCACCATAACACCTATGAGGCAGGGATTGTTATCCCCATTTCAAAGACTAGAAACTGGAACACAGGTTAAGCTACCCATTCAAAGCCATGAAGGCATGAAGTGATAGAGACAGAATGAGAATCCAGGCAACCTCATGTCTACGCCGATCTAAAGACCCTCTGCTTTCTCACTTACCAAAAAAAAACAAAAACAAAAAAATGATACTTTGGCTGGAGTGGAGCGAGCCACCAGGAAGCTAGCGTGGGAGGAGGATGAGATTCGGGGCCAGAAGTTCAAGCCTTGGGAAGGTCCCTGCAGCAATTTCAAGGCCCTGAAGGGAGAGTAAATGGCGCCATGTTAAAGCTCTCACCGCCATCGCTACAGGTGTCTCGTGCCTCCATCTTTGAAATCTGGACACATTTGGCTCAAGCGGTCCCTGGAAAGAAGTAGAGAAGGAGCGTTTTAACATAATTTACTTTAATTCAAATGAGGACTGTCTCGGCCAAGCCACAGTGGATTCCACACATCGGTGATGTAAAGCCCTGCCCACACAGCCAGGGGACAAGGGACCTGCCACAAATAGGAACCTCAGCATCTTTCATCACCAACAACCTTCTGAGCACTTTCACTGCACGTGGTGAGGCAGAGGTGCGGTCAAAGGCACAGATTCTGGCATCAGACCACGTTTTTGGTCTTGACTTTGTGACCCTGGGTGTTACCTACAACCTCTAGACCTCGGTTTCTCACCTTCAAGAGGAGGTATCATTACAGAACTGGCTTAGCTGGTCACAAACTCATTCTCCTTTTCTCCTGGCACACAGCTAGACTATTCACAGCCCCCGTGCCATTAGGTGTGGCTGTGACTAAGTATTGGCCAACAGAATGTGGGAAAGAAGCAATGGGTACCACTTCCAGGCCTGACTCACACACCCTCCCTCACCATCCTCCTCCTCTCTCTCCCAGTCTGCTGGCGGGATGATTAGCCCCCGGGGGGACTTGGAAGCCCTGGGCTGAACATAGAGCCTCCACCGGCTGGAATCCCTGGTCAACCGCATGCAGCAAGGAGCTCCTGTCTTGAGGCACGATCTCTTGGAGCAGGACCCGAGGCAGGGACTGGAGTGAATGGGAGCCTTTGACAAAGGGTCTCAGGGAGAGGAGGTGGGGAAGGGGAGGCCAGGCCAGGAACGGGGAGCGAACCAAGGATGTGGTTGCAGCAGGGGACTAGCCTTGGCCTGACCCCCCGAACTACATCACGGGGCTGGTTCGGCCTGAAGGCAGGAAGTGGGGCGCTGGCCTTTGTACTTGTCATCCACTGAGGACTGCACCAGCATCCAGGAGGTGGGGGATGTAAACTCCCTCCTGGGCAAGGAAGCCTCTTCTCCCCTCCCCCCACCACTCAGCAGAAGTCAACTTTCTGGAGAAGGGGGGCCGCTGTGAGCCAGTATCACCCACGACGGTACCCCCCCAACCTCCCACTCAGGAATTTCTTGTGGAGTTTATTTGAGCAGCAAGTGAACATGGTCTTTGTTCAGCCACTGCAATTTCTGGGTTTCTATACATCACCGTAACAAGCATAAGAAAAATCTATCGATTGAGTTGTGCGGTGATTAAATGAGATGCCATCCGATTCTGGTGATTAGAACCACAGGTTAACGCCTATGTCTGAAATCATCAAATTATGCGGATTAAATACATGTAACTTTTTGGATATCAATTATACTGCCAATAAAGCTGTACCAAAAAAAAATCTTCTGGATTTTTTTATAAAAAATTATAATTTTTTATAAAATTATATTGAAAGGGATACCATGGGCCTGGGAATATGGACCCAAAGCAGCCAAGATAGTAACATGCTCTGAGAAATCTGTCTTTCAAGAAAAATAAATTAAATTATTTGACCACCTCCCTCAAAAATGAGATGCCAGGCTCAGACTGCTTAGCACATGGGATGCGCTCAAGGACTGTTAGCCATCATCAGTGATGATTTCTCTGCAGCAGGTACTGGAGAGGCGAAAATGCCCGTCCTGCCCTGCTCTGGTGATCCTCACGGTCTTGAGAGCAGAGGACAGGTGGAAATAGATGATTACCAAACTACGGGAAGTAAGGGCAGTGTCCGAAATATGCGCAGGGGAGCTCACCCCTGAATCTACCTAAGGATGGAATAAAATGCTTCAAAGTGGAAGTGAAGCTTGAGTTGACTTTTCGAGGATAAGCAGGTGTTCTCCAACAGACACAGAGGAGAAACCACTCCCAGAGCGGGGGCCATGCATGAATGATGATGTCGGGGACCTCTCCTTCCGGCTCCAGAGCTCCCTGTACGTATTTATACAAGAATTGGTATTTTCCGTTGTATTGGTCCCTTCTGCCTCTTGGTTGTATGATCTGGGACAAATCACGAAACCTTTAGAGCCTTAGGGTCCACAGTTGTCCTAGGGAGATGACGGCACCTGTCTCTTAGGCTCGGGTTTGATTCCAGGACTGGGCAACGCACAACCTGACCATAGTAGATACTAGATTAATGTTAGTTAGCCCCTCCTCCTTCCCTGCATGCCTCCCCCCATCCTGCCCCCAGGGCTTCCCCCATGGTACCTGCCTCAGGAACCTCTTGGTCACATAAAAGCTCCCACCTACTCCACTGCACCCATTCTATCCAATCCAGAGCCTCAGCTTCCTGCTGTGGGCCAGGCTCTCCAAATCGGCACTCCTCTTTGTTCCCCCACCAGTCCCCGCTCACAGCCAAGCCTCACCCCCCCTTCTCTTCCCCCTCCTGCTTGCCCCATTCATCAGCAGAAGCTTGGGGGAGTATGTATGTGTCAGACACAGAGTGGGTTCCAATCCTCTGATGGCCTGACTTATTTTTAGCAGACCCCCAGCCTCCTGCACACCTCGCCCCAGGTCCTCAGCTGCCAGATCTTTCCAACAGGAACAGGGATGTGCCTGGATACAAACAAGATTCGAACTCCGAGTCCCTTTTACCTAGATATTTGCAGCTCCAGCCTGCGAGTCCAACAGTCCAAGCTTCTGTTTGTGAACTTGTTTCTTTTTCCCCACTCCCCAGCCCCTGTCTGTTCTTATTTTTGGTTCGCCACCAGGAGCAATCATTTCCATTTCCCTATAAACTAGCAGGGAGAAGTTCCCCTCTCCAAATACAAAGATATTAGAGCAGGCAGGGAAAGTGGAACCATATTGGGCAATTCAGCAGAACCAGGAAAAACTGAGGATGGGACACATCACACGGGAGAGAAGACATAAGACTTTAAAGATAGGGGCCCCCAATGGGGGGCCTGGGTGGCTCAGTCGGTTGGGCGTCCGACTTCGGCTCAGGTCACGATCTCGCAGTCCGTGAGTTCGAGCCCCGCGTCGGGCTCTGGGCTGATGGCTCAGAGCCTGGAGCCTGCTTCTGAGTCTGTGTCTCCCTCTCTCTCTGCCCCTCCCCCGTTCATGCTCTGTCTCTCTCTGTCTCAAAAATAAATAAATGTTAAAAAAAAAAGATAGGGGCCCCTGGGTGGCTCAGTTAAGCATTGATTTCAGGGTTCGTGGGATCGAGCCCCACATCTGGGCTTTGCACTGACTGCACAGAGCCTGCTTGGGATTCTCCTCTCTCTCTCTCTCTCTCTCTCTCTCTCTATCTCTGCCCCTCCCTGCCAGGTGTATGTGCAGGGCTCTAGGAAGAAAGAAAGAAATCGAGAAATCAAGAAAGAAAGAAATCAAGAAATCAAGAAAGAAAGGAAGGAAGGAAGGAAGAGAGAATCTACACTCAGTAAAGAGTTACTATTATTTTCAGTTTTGACATTCACCTGCACAATAATCCTGTGAACTCCCCCCCTAGAATTAGGAGGACGTGGGTGGCTCAGTCAGTTAGCTGTCTGACTTTGGCTCAGGTCATGATCTCACGGTTCATGGGTTTGAGCCCTGTGTTGGTCTGTGCTGACAGCTCAGAGCCTGGAGCCTGCTTCCAATTCTCTCTCTCTCTCTCTCTCTCTCTCTCTCTGTCTCTCTGCCCCTACCCCACTCACACTCTGTCTCTAAGAAACAAATAAGCATTAGAAAAAATGTAAAAAAAAAAAAAAGAATTAGGAGCACCTGAAGGACAAGATCAGTTTCTTATTCTTTTGCAGACCTAGCACCTGCCATCATAACACGCACTCACTGTTGGCTGAAGATGAAAAGGTAGCTGGTGCCATCCTTACTTCATAGATCACGACAGTCAGGCTCTGAGGAATAAGACAAACTTAGTCTGTCTGCCTCCAGCCCCTCCAGCCCCTCTCTTCACTAAGCGATGGCCATACTCAGCTGCCTCTTTTACAGAAATAATTTGGAACGACAGATAAGGTCATCACGCACATTTGTCTGAGGGGTGAAGAAGGCTAAGTTTGTCCACATTATGGAACAGATCCAGGCAGGTGCCCTCTGGTATCCTGTCATCACGCGGAGATGCCCTGGTTTACCAGCCCTAATCTCCGGAGTTTCTGGGCTAGTGATTCATTCATTCATTCATTCATTCATCAAGGATTGATCGCAAACCTTGGCAAGGAGGAAACAAAACATAAAGAGACACAGGCTTTTCCTTCTGGAAGCTCACAGTCTACCAACTGATGCGGGCTTGTACGTAAATAATGCTGGCATAGTGTGACACAGGTTTTAAAGGAGATTTGCCCAAGGTCCCCCTGTGAGATGAGACAGCAGGATGTCTTCACTACTTTGGAGGCAAGAAGGAGGATCAGAGAGGACTTCCTCCAGAAGGAAAGGCTGGATCTGGGAGAGCACTCACTGGGCGAACAAGGAGGGAAAGGGCGTCGCCAGCAGTGAGAATAAAAGACCAGGAGGCACAGCTGAGCAGGAAGCCTGAGCCCATAAGCGACTGTGAGTGGCAGGTGTCTAGGCAAAGAGCTCGGAGCAGTGACTGTAGAGGAGGCAGCAGGAACAGCCTGCACAAGCCTCACGGGCAGCTTGCTTCATCGAAGACAATCGTAGACCCTGGAAGAATTTGAGGTGCGGCCATGATATGATCAGATTTGTGTTTCAGGAGCAGGGTGCACACTTCTCGTCCACACATGAGCCCATTCAAGGGAAGGCACACTTTCTTTTCTTTTTCATCCTGTCAGCAACATTTGCCCCCTTCTTGTATTCCAGAAGTGAGCACGAGCTTGGCTCTCCTCCTGCTTTTCTGACGGTGCCTTCCCTGCTTTCTCAGTAAGACACTCTCTGTCTCTCAGACTTTCTAAACATGGATGCCTCCCCAGTTTCTGCCAAGAGTCAACTGCCTACGTTTCCTCTCCACTCCTTCCTCTGGGGATCTCATGCACATCTGAAGCTCCAACACTGAAGTGCCTTGAGGGTGAACCCTGAACCCAAATCTCCAACAGGGTCTTATAAATGATGGGCAGGTCTCCACAATTCTGCCAAAATACCTGAACGTTGTTGGCCAACATTATTTATAAAGCTGTTCGAGAAGAGCAGATTTCTAGTCCTACGAGAGGGTTTGGCTAAGTCCTGTGATGTCAAGATTGCCCCAAGTGTATCAAAGTACCAAACAAAGAAGTAAAAAAGTAGCATCTATGCATACTATTTTGCATATCAAACAGATTTTTCGCCCTCTTTAGCAGGTGTTTACTGGGAGTCTATTCAATATCCAAACCTGTGCTGGGCAATGCAGAAAACACAAGGGCAGCCCTTCAACCCTGTTCTTTCTTCAAAGGGCTTCCACTTCAGTGGGCACAGTACAGGGGACAAGGGGACATCGCGACCAAGAGTACGAGCTTTGTGCCTGCATCCTCGCCCCTCGCAAGCATGATCTTGGAGAAGGAATTTCACCTCTCTCAATCTCAGTGTCTCCATCTGTAAAATGGGAACCAATAATACATCCCTTATCGACTTGCGGCAAGGATCCAGTTCAGTAAAACTGTAAAGGGGAGTGTCTGGCGTGTTATAAATGAGCCACTGCAGGAAAGAGTTTGGTAGTTCCTCAAAAAGTTAAACCTGGGGTTACCAGTTGATGTATGACCTAGCAATTCTGCTCCTAGGTGTGTACCCAAAAGAAACAGAAACATGTGGCCACATACAAAGACGTGGACGTGAATGTTCACTGCCGCATTATTCACAACCACCAAAAGGTGGCCCAACCATCCATCAGAAGGTGGCCCAACTGTCCATCGATGGCTGAATGGATTAACAATTGTGGTATACCCATATTTGCTGGTTAATTTTGGGGCGCCTGGGTGGCTCAGTCGGTTGAGCGTCCGACTTCGGCTCAGGTCATGATCTCGCGGTCCGTGGGTTCGAGCCCCGCGTCGGGCTCTGTGCTGACAGCTCAGAGCTTGGAGCCTGTTTCAGATTCTGTGTCTCCCTCTTTCTCTGACCCTCCCCTGTTCATGCTCTGTCTCTCTCTGTCTCAAAAATAAACGTTAAAAAAAATTAATTAAAAAAAATAAATAAAATGGTTAATTTTATGTTCTATACATTTCACCTCAATTTAAAAACCAAAACAAAAACAAACGAGGTTTCACTTTTTCCTGAGCCAGTCATGATCATCAGCTTGGCTTGAAATTAGCCCCAAACTCCACGGTGCCAGGGGCACCTGGGCGGCTCAGACAGTTGAGCAACCAGCTTCAACTCACGTCATGATCTCATGGTTTGTGGGTTCGAGCCCTGCTTTGGGCTCCACGCTGAGAGTGCGGAGACTGCTTCAGATTCCCTGTCTCCCTCTCTCTTTCTCTCTCTCTCAAAAGTAAAGAAACATTAAAAAAAAAATACCATGCCAGTCAGGCAGGAGCCCTTGGCACCTGTGCGGCCCTCGGGCCCCGGAGAAAGACAGGAGACTGTCCCTGCCCTGTGGAGCCCATGGACGGTCACAGATGCTCCTGAGCTCCGGAGGCTGATTCTCTGGCTGTGCATCTTATGCCCACCTACTGCAGTCTCTGTGCAAAACATTCAAAAGCTCTGACCCTCCGTTTCCTCACCAGTGAGATGGAAGGAATAACAGTGCCAGCCGCAGACATGTGAAGACGAAGGGGCGGAACGTTTTCCTGGGCCTGCCCCAACAAATTAACACAAACCCCGGGGGCTCGGGACAGCAAACTTTATTCCCTCACGGTCTAGAGACTGGAAGTATGACCTCAAGCTCTCGGCAGGGCCACGCTCCCTCTAGAAGCAACAGGGGAGAAGCCTCTCTTGCCCCTCCAGCTTCTGCTGGCTCCAGGCATGCCTTGTCTTGTGACTGCATCCCGGCCTCCACCTGCACGGGACCTTCTCCTCTTCCCCATGTCCATAAGCACACTTGCCACTGGATGTAGAGCCCAGTTGGATGATTCAGGATGATCTCATCTCCACATCCTTACCTTAATTGTATCTGCAAAGCCCCTTTCGTCCAAATAAGGCCACATCCGCAGGCTCTGGGAATAACGACACAGACGGATCCCCTGGGGGGGGGCCACCATTCAAACCACTACGGGGAGAATCCAGATGAAGTGCTTCTGTAGCACTTAGTAAATGTCAGAGATGTCATCACCGTCCCCATCATTGTCACAATTATTAGCTAGGCCATATCTCAGCCCCTCTCGGGAACCCTTGAAATCTTCACCTCACTGGGGCTCCTCCCAGGCTGCAGACACTCTTCCTCCTCATTAGGAGGCCTGATTTCTTCTGGTGCCCCCTTCCCCTTGCTAAGTGAACTCTCACAGGGCTTTTTACAGCTCTCCTTCCTCATCACCAACCATCGAAAGCCTCCCATATCTGGGTCCCACCCACTACTCTGATATTAGATCGTAGTCTAGACTGCCTGCATACATTTATGGAGCAGCCCCCAGCTACCTCTGCCCCATCCCTGCCATTGAGGCTCCTGCTTTCCTCCCACTTGCTGCCTCCAACCCTTAACTAGGGAGTTTATAAAAATCGAAGGCTCAGGCTACATCCCCAAACCAACTGAATTGGAATTTCCTGGGAGTAGAAGACAGTCATTCAAGAATGGCATTGTCCCATACCCAGGCACTTGGAATGCCCAAGATACCCATGGGACTCCGCCCACTGTGCAGGCGTTAAAAGAAAAACATCGCACTTACTGGGCAGTCCTGGACCAGAAGGAGATATAGTGACACAGCCTGGGTTTTGGTGGCAGATTTGGGATCAAATCTTGCCACTGACTAAGCTCTATGGCCTTGGCCATGTTCCTTAACCTCTGAAGCTCTGGTTTCTTGTGTTGAAAATGGAGACAACAATGTTTACCTGAGAACTAGTTTGTATAGTGATGGATATTCACATCTAGCAGTGTCTGGACCATAAGAGGAACAATCAAAAGCCCTACCTCCTGGAATTCCTCCCTTCCTCCTGGAATTTGCCAAAAGTTTAAATCCAATTTCAGACACCAAAACTGTACCTTCTATAAGTGGCCCCTGGAAAGGAATTGATTGTTTAGGCTAGATTCCTTAACGTTTTATTAGATAAGGGAGGACTCCAGAAACCCACTCCTGGATTATTAAAATAGGGAGGGGAGGGTGCTGATCGGCCCGCGGCTTCCAGACACTTGGTGATCATCTGCCTGGTTTAACACAGGCAGCACACAGAGATCTGGCCCTGTGACAGGCTACCAAAGCTGGTAGCCATAGACGTGAGCAAGTTGGCCAAATGCTCCATCTTCCTGCCAAAGCAAAGAACCCAGAGGCGCTGGTTCCAAGAGGCCTGAACTTCCGGGGGAGCCGCAGAATCCCTACTCCTGACCACCCAGTGTTTTCTTGGTCATCCCTACAAAGTGAGGGACAAACTCCTCTGAGAAACCAGAAACCAGAACCCACCAGGCTGGGAAGTGAAGAACCCAAACCCTCTGCCTTTTGCCTTCCCAATGAGCACCCACAGAATCCTGCTACACCAACAAAAACTCAAACCAAAAGCCCTTTCCTTGCACATCTCATCTTTTCATCCTTCTCATACCAGTTTGCAAATACCCTGCTGCCGTCCTTCTCCTATGATACAGGAAAGATGGAGGTATCTTTGCTATCTTCTTCCATCTTTTTTCTCTGTCTCTTTTCCCCAGTGCCCAGTGGAACATCTGACACATTTATCCATTGATTTATTCAGCAAACATTTACGGAGCACCTGCTAGGTGCCAGACCCTATGCATGCTTAGAGATTGGCACACAGAAGACAATCCACCGAAGAATTGTTGGAATGAATTCAACTTATTTAGAACCCACCCATACCAGCCAACTGGTTCGCAGATAATACGTTGGCACAAGTCCCATGGGCCATAACATTCTCATATGTCCTGAGCAAAATGTATACTTCCATGGGGAAGCCAACATCGGTACCTTAAACCTTCACCATAAAAGGAATCTTAGGGTTCATATAAAACCCCGGATCCCAGCTCTGGATCCCCAGGTGATTCCAGTGTACCATCAGAGTTGAAAAACACTCATCTAGTCCAACCTCTCACCCAAAAAAAAAAAAAAAAAAAAAAAAAAATGTCCCTGCTATGTCTCCCCATTGTCTTTTGTATAAAATACCCAACTGTTTTGCCATGGTCTACAGTGCTCTGCATGATCTGGTCCCTGCCTCACCTAACCCCTCTGCTCACAATGCCCAGCCACACGGACCTCTCTCCATTCCCGAGAGCATCAGTCTGGGCCTTCGCCTTTGCTGGTCATGTAGGACTTAGTCAAGGTTTATCCCATCAGAGACAGCTTTTCTGAGTACGCAGTATGAAGTATAACACAATCCACACTCCACACACACATACACACAAAAGCACACATATGCACATACAAACACACAGTTGTTCTTGTACATCCCCTTTTATTGCGCTATGACACCCATCACTGGCTACAACTATCTTTTTATCTGTTTCTTCACTTCTTTCCTGATTGACTCCACCATTAGAAAGGAAACTTCATGAAAGCAGGGACCTTGTATATCTTGTTCACCACTGGATCCAAGTGCCTAGTGCATAGAAGACGCTTAGTAAGCACTAGTTAAATGAATGAATCAATCGACAAATCAGTCATTGAGCCGGAGTCCCTATCTGCACCCCTCTAGTGACAGAGGGAAGTATCTTTCTCCCTCCCAAGGTGATCTCATTCCATTGTTGGCCAGCTGAGATTGTTAGAAAATTGCTTCCAGGGCACTTAGGTGGCTCAGTCAGTTAAACAGCGGACTCTCGGTTTCTGCTCAGGTCAGGATCTCACGGTTTGTGGGTTCAAGCCCCGCATCAGTCTTCATGCTGACCATGCGGAGCCTGCTCGGAATTCTCTCTCTCCCCCAATCTCTGCTCTTCCCCTGCTCTCTCTGTCTCTCAAAATAAATTAATTAATTAAAAAAATTGTTTAGAAAATTGTTTCCATCGCTTCTTGGCCTTTTAGCTAAGATCAAGTGTAGAAAATTGTTTCCAACACCAAGCTGGTGCCTCCATCCTTCTCACCTCCTGCTACTGGATTTACTGTCACTCCCTGTAGCCACCCCAAACAAGGCCAGTCCTCCTTACTCATGACAGGCCTCCAAATATTTGGAGACTGTTAAGTTTCCTCACGGCCTTCTATCATCCAGGTGAATAGCTTCTGGAAGATGTCATCCAGAAACACGGCCGTGTTGGCCTTTGATGACTGTGTCCATAAAACAATTCAACTTCCCGAATCTGTAAACAGCCTATGTTTTTATTTTCCAGAACAGCCGCCTACACGCTGCCAGGGTGGGGCCTGCGTTTGCATTCTCCCCATCTCTGAGCTGTCACCGCGAAGGTCCGAGTGTCCTCTTTAGAGGACCCCGAGAAATACGCTCCTGGCCGTTATCAATTTCTACGAGAGGATCTTAGCAGCTACTTAAAGACAAAAAATTTTTAAAGAGGTACGTGGGACGAAGTCCCCACAGGAGCCCCCTGCTGTGTGGGTGTAAGAAGGGAGCATAGAATTTGTTTTCCTTCAGATTCTACCTTTATTTCCTCCGCCAGGCTTCCCCCATCACCCTTTCTGAAGTAGCATATACACCCCCTCTCCATCCTCTACCAGCCAGCGCCTACTATCTGGTTCCATTGCTTTGTTTTCCTTAAAGCACACGGTCCTATTTATCTACTTAGTCGCCTGTTTATTGTTCCTTCAGGTAGAATGTAAGCTGGGTGAAGACAGGGACGTTACCTGCCTTACAAAACATGGTATCACCGGGGCTAAAATGGCAGCCGGTGCCATGACGGTGCTTGATGGCCAATGAGAGAAGAATACAAGGTTTCCCAAAAGCTTGGGAGATATCAGACAAATCAGATTCTCAGTTTCCTCTTCTACAGAATGGGGAGAGAAGACAGTAATCCCCTCCTCACCAGACAACTGGAAGGACCAACTCAGACGACGTCTGTGGAAGCGTGTCACCAGCTGAAACTCCATGAGATGTTCAGGGTTATGGCATCATACACAGGCACACACAGGGCTGCATTTACAAGCAGAAAAAGTCAGTGGCTGCCCCTTGAGTGTGATTTGAAGGGCCTAATTGCCCTGAAAGAGTCTCCCTTATTTTACTGTCTCAAAATTCCACCATGAGACATTCCTTTCAGTAAAGGCATCGTGTTTCCACTAACAGAGAAATGCTTCCCTCGATCTGAAGATGGGAGGGTAGAGATAAGGGAGGAGAAGATAGCTTTCTTTCTCTTTACCACAGCTATTTTCCTTTCAGCCCTGGAGTCTTGCTAATTTTTACAACACTTCAGATGCAGGAGCCTGGATTACTTTCACTGCCAACTATTTTTAAAATGGAAGGATAAACTTCACTATCATCAGCCTATCTTTCCAGCTTGGCTTAGGACTTCGGAGGCATTTTCCATCTGGACCTCAGTTCTGTCGCAACACACATTCCATAGGAGGAGAACCTCACCGTCAAGTGTTTCCTGTCTGTCTTGCCAAAAAAAAAAAAAAAAGGACTCCAAAGATGAGACTCCAGGCAAAGCTTTGGCCCAGACGGGTCCAACAGGATTATCACTGTCTGGAAGCAGAGGCAGGGGATCCCCTGTGCCTTCGGGAGTGGTGGGAAGAAGTAAACTTGGGAGAAGCCTTGACCAACTCCCCGTGGTGATGCCTACACTCCAACTAACCCAACTGTCTGCCCTTCCCCGTGCCATCCTTCCTGTTCCTGCATTCCAACCTTGGTGCTGGCTGTCCCTCAAAACCCAGTCACTTATTTAACAAGCAGGGCCTTAGCTCTTGCTCTGAGCTGGGGTCATAAGTGATCTCTGTCCGTCAAGACTTCAGAACCAAGTGAGGGCACCCGAAGAAGATGGCAAGCAGGACGTACGGTGACAATTCCAGGATGCTGGGGTGCTCAGAGGAGGAACATCGAGGGGGGTCATTTAATAAGGTCTCAGAAGGTTTGGGAATGCTTGTGAGAGGAGGGGGTAAACTGAAGCTTAAAGAGTAAGTGTGAGTTGGCCCAGGACGGAAGGGAAGAAGAGTACCACAAAACTTCGGGGAACAGAATATGCAAAATGAGAGAAGGGCATCTTAAGGGAAGTAGAGGAGGTTGGTTTGGCCCGAGAGAAGAGAGTAGAAGGCGGGAGCCAAGAAGGGCCTGGGACAGCAAGTGGGGTCAGATGATGAAAGCCCCACAGGGTATGCTGAGGGGGATGGGCTTATCGCTAGAATGTCATATCCCAGAAGCCACTGAAGGATTTTTAAATGATCAGGGTTGCATTCAGATAAATTACTACAGCTACAGTTTGGAAAACAGATCCTGGGGAAGGAGGCCGGATGGAAGAGTGGAGAACAAATAATAAGCTATGGCAAAACCCACCCAAATGGTGGTGACACCTGAAACAAGGCAGTGGCAGTTCAGGGAATGAGAAGAAGCTCAGTTCAGGGCATGCTGAGACCCAGGGCTTTGGTGCCATATGGACCTGGGTCTTTATCTTGGCAGCTGGACCTACTCATGTGGCCCCGGCAAGGCAACGAGCTTTCCACACAGTCACTTTATCTGGAAAAGAAGATAATAATACCCAGCTTGTCAGGTTGTGACGATTTGAACTGCAAATGTCAAGTGTCCAGTGCGGTGCAGAGTCAGGCACACAGTAGGTCTTCAACAGAGAGCAGCTTTTCTGTTTATCTCTATCAGATAAACAGAAAAGATCTGTTTTCTATCTGTTATCTATCAGATAAACAGAAGAAGAGAGATCCAGCATTCTACATCTGCCAATATTCTGCATTAGCAACCCCAGTTCTGGTGGTTATGGGCTACCCAATGCTGTATGCAACTTGAAACCTCGTATTTCCTCCTCAACAGATGTGGACAACTTATAAAACATGCCATCGTCTTAATAAGGAGAAAAAGCAACAGCAATGTGAATGACCATCAACCTACAGGTACCTGGTGGATGCCCTCTGCATGCATAGCCCACTAGAAAATGCAAAGACCCAAAGAAGAACCCAGCAAAGTACTAGATATAGTATCTGCCTCAAGACATTTACCAACTGGTTGGGGAAATCAATTAGAAACCCATGAGATCCTGGAAGAACAATATCTCTTTTCATTTCTTATCTTAGAAGAATTTTTTACAGCTTTTGTCCCTAGTGACCTTGCCTTCCTTCCTGAAACTCGCTTTACCCTGAATTTCCAGGGCACCACCCTGCACAAATGATTTTTTTTTCCATTCTCTTTTCTTGGTTCTTCTTCCACCTGCTATCCACTGTTGGAGCTCCCCAGGGCTCTCTGGTCCTCTTGTCTTCTCACGGCACACAGCTCCTGATTCACGGCTCCAAGTCATGGCTTCATGGACCTCTGTGCCGAGTTTATGGCTGAGCTACAGCCCCACCTTCCAGGCACAACCCCTAGGTTTCCCATGCACATACCAGACCTAACATTTTCAAGGCCGAAGCCATTGTTTTCTCCCCCTCCAACCTCTTCTTCCTGCAGGCCAGACCCAAGTTCATGCTTTTACTATCTACTTGGCTGTCCAAGTTCTGCTTTCCGAGTGACAGATAGCTCAGTGGTTATAAACCACAAGTGCTAGAACCAGGCTATCTGGGCTCAGGTCCTATTCCCCTTTCTGATTTGCTCTGTGATATGTAAATTACTAACCATCTCTGTGCCTCAGTTTCCTCACCTATAAAATGGGTACCTCAGTAGTACCTATCTTATAGAGGTGTTGGGAGGATGAAATGAGTGAATATTTACATAAAGGGCATCACACACATCATGTATGGCACGTTACGCGTGATATATGAAGGTTTGCATTTATTACTGTTATCTCAGATTCTTGCTCCTTCCTCAAACCTCTGCAAATGATTTGCCCTCAACTGCAGCAAATTCCTGCTGCTTAGATCCTCACTTACCCATTCCAGTTGCTACGGTCTGTGTGCGGGCCTTCCTTATCTATGCTAGAAGGTCTCAAAGCAGCTGCCCCTCATCCTACACCTCCCCAGGGAAGGGCCCCAGGGTGGAGGCCCCAAAATCACCTGGCTGGTGCTCCTGAAACTAATGCCAAGACCTTCTAACCATCAGATGCTGTGGTCCTAGAACCCCGGTGTCCCATCCAGGTCAGCATGAGTCCGTGGAGGTTCAGAAAGGGTTTCCCCCTCACACTCACTCACCCTTAAAATTCCCCCCGGGTTGGGATTCTTCCTACTTGGTTTTCCTGCCTTCAGCCCTCCCTTATTCCCTGGTCCCTTTCAGTCTCAAGACAGGTGAGACTCAACTTGGCCTTTGACTCCCACTTGCTCTCCCCGAGGACCCCTCCTTCTGGATTGATAAGGGTGAGAACACCCAAGCCCCAGATAAGACCTCAGCTCCCAGCTCCTGCCCCTCCACTCCCTCCGGCTCCACTTTGAAGTTCCCAAAACCCTGCCTCTGTGGGCTGATTGTGTTATCTTCACAGCCAAGGTGAGAGCGCGGAGAATGACTTTATGGTTTCCTGTAAGCGGCTCTCCCCAAAGTCATGATTTCTTATAAGAGGAACAAAAAGAAGCGAGAGAGTTTGGACGGAAGGAAGCCCAGCAGTTTTACGGCCATTAGAATGCTATTCCTCGTGGAGTAGAGGCCCCATGCGGGTTTAGAGAACGGAAAGGAGAGGGGTTCAGCGGGTATTTGATTCACGTTTAGAGCAGTGGTTCTAAACTGGGGGTAATCTTGCTCTCCGGGAACATGTGACAAAGTGTGGACATATTTCTGATTGTTACAACCTGGAGGCATGGGTGCTACCAGCATCTGATGGGTAGTCCCAAAAGATTCTCCTAACCATCCTGCAATGCACACCACAGCTGCCCACAACAAAGATTTATTGGGCCCAAAATGCCAATAGCGCTGTGGTTCAGAAACCCTGGGTTAGAGAATGGAAGGAAAAGGGGAGGGAAAGAAAGATCCTTCTGCTAACCTGAAGGACAAGGAGCCAAACCATTTTGTTTGCCGCTCCTTAATTTTTCCAGTGTCTACACTACTCAGAGGTCTCCGATCCCACTCTGATTCAGAAAAGGGGACAGCAAAGTGGGATCTATGGGTTTCCTGACACACACATGAAAAAGCACACACGTTCATGGTTCTCAGAGATGTTATTCCATTGTAGCTCTGTCCCTGGTAACCTGCCACATTTGGGCAAGTGACCTCAGTTGGCTTTTCTGCACAAGGAAGGAGAGGGACCCAGGGCTCCCTGGGAGACACCAAATTCTCTAGGACACAGTGGATGCTCCTGGAAGCAAGAACCGGGGGGACCTCCAAAGGGGTCAACCAGGTGGGCCGAAGAGCGTACAAGTCCTCGAGGAAAAGAGGCACCAGAGCCAGACCCTGGACAGGAAAGGGTGGGCGTGATTTAGCAAACTGAGAAGGGAAAGAGGTCTACCTGCAGAAGCAGTTTTGGAATGGAGATGAAGTGTCTGCCTGGCACACTGCCGATGCTCGCAGATACCGCCTCTTTCCCCTGAAGAAGATGAGGCGAGTGGACAAAACTAAATAGACAGGGACCCCGGCCAGGTCATCTGACAGCTACCGTAATTACCGACAGCACCTCGCAGCCCTTGGGAGCCCCCCTCTGGATGGGAATGCTGGGACAGAGCACCAACACCGTCTCCTTCAGCTGACCCGCCGTATTTCCAGGTATGAGAACCTTTTCAACATAATTTCCTCATAATTTTACTCTTCTCTCTATTGTCAACTCACTGGCACATCAGAGCAAAACTTTTTGTCTAAATCCTGTAAACTATAAATGAATGTGTGTTTTTGTCATCACAGTGCCCATGCATTGTTGTTTTTTCTTCGTTCTTTTCACAGACCATTTTTTACAAAAGTTTAAGGTTTACAGCAAAATTGGGAGGGAGGTACAGAGATATCTCATGTACTGCCTGTCCCCACATATGCACAGACTCCTCCAGTATCAATGTCCACACCAGAGAGGTACCTCTGTTATAGTCAATGAACCTACACGGACGCATCGTAATCACCCAGACTCCATAGTTTACAGAAGGGTTCACTCTTGGTGTTGTACATCCTATGGGTTTAGACAAATGTATAATGATGTGTACTTACATACATTAGAGTATGATGTGGAGTAGTTTCATTGCCCCAAAAGTTCTCTATGTTTCATCAATTCATCCCTCCCTCTCCTCGGCCCCTGGTAACCCCTGATCATTTACTGTCTCCATAGTTTTGCTTATTCGAGAATGACATATAGCTAGAATCGTATAGCTTGTAGCCTTTTCAGATTGCCTTCTTTCACGTAGTAATATGCACTTAAGCTGCCTCCATGTCTCTTCGTGCCTTGATAGTTCATTTATTTTTAGCACTGGGTAATATTCCCTTCTATTGTCTATAATATTAATATCTATAATATTCTATGCACCTACTTAGTGAAGCACATCTTGCTTGCTTCCAGTTTGGGCAATCATAAATAAAGCTACTATAAATATCTGTGTGCAGTTTTGTGCAGACGCAAGTTTTCATCCATGCGCTTTTAAGAAATGGCCATATATGTGTGAGGCACCTTGTGCTCTGGTCTCCAGGTAATGCTCTGAGGAGAAAATGATGACTGGGTTTCCTGGAGAGACCCAGCAGCCCCCACCCCCCAGATCCTTGGCTACTAATAGTAGCTAAAACAAATTCATATTTCAGATCATCCAAACCAGGCTTCAAGAGGGAATGTGACAGCTAGAAACTCATAGTTCTTTACTGACAGACTCCAAAGGATAGCCCTGGGCTCCTGCCTACTGGCTGACTCTATCCCCTCCCACCCCCACCCCTTCTTCTTTCAGATACCTTTGTCTAAAATCCCTCCTTAGACTAGGGGCATGCCTCGGCCAGTCAGAACAACCCAGCAGCGTGGGTAACTACTGAGTGTAGTTAAAGAAGAGTCACATTCCTTCTCTGACAGATAAGTCCCTAGAAGGATCTTGCCAGCTCTGAGGCAGGGAAGCATAATGACAAAGGCCCTGAAGTCAGATTCCGTCCTTCATTTAACAAATATTTTGGAAGATCTATCTGTGTCAGACACCATTCTAAGAACCAGCCATGGTGGGGAGCAGGGTAGCTCCCAACACCCAAGTTTCTGGCCGCCACTTGCCAGCTGAGTGACCTTGAAATACAGTTCATCATCTCTGAGTCTCAGCTTCTTCATTCGTGAAATGGGATTTTTGTTAAGTATGTGCCCTATACAGGGATTGAGATAACATCTGGACATTTCTTGGCCAATGCTGGCAAATCATGAGCACACAACATAAGTTAGCTGCTAATATTAAGAGACCAAAGGAACTGGGAAAGTCCTGGTGGAGATTTATCTTAAAACTCTGAGACAAGTGGATTGTAGGGCCTTCCCCCATGAAATGACACCAAGAGTAAAAGCAGGTGCCTTTGTTTTTAATGCGAGTGCTTACAGACTGGCACAGACCTCCCTTCTCCTAACCTCCATGCAGTGGCTTCAAAGAGAAAATTTTTCCATTTGCCCAGAAGCTGACCCACCCTTTCCTTTGCTTATTGAATAGCCATTAATGACGAGTGTGCCTCCCATCCCTCAGAATCCCACTTATGTCTGGGATGGTTACAGTGGTCAAGACACCTGAGCCTCTGTAACTGCATCTCGAAATCCAGGCCCCTCTGAAGCCAAGCTCTTAGCTTCAGCATTTACAGGCACGCCTACAAACGGACTAGGATATAACAGGAAGCTTCTATACCTTTGACTTTTACAATTGTTTGTGTTTTAAATTCACAATACTTTTCAAGAGCTTAAACAAAGAAAAAAGCCCTCCTTGTATTGATTCAGCAATGGGTCTTCTTAGGCCTGGGCTAATGGAGCACTCAGAGGCTTTTTCATTAGATAAAGTCTGCCCCTTTCTGCTTGAGATTCTTAAGTCCGTAGAGAAGTCTGCCTTTGTCATTCTAAATAGCTATTAAGGTCATAAAGAATCAATGGGGCCTTCATCAGCCTATGGGCTTCCTTTGTCTTGTCAGTAAGACCCTTTGAGATGATGGGCTTGACTTTCACCTGAAGATTCTACTCACTGGTCTGGCCAAAGGCTTGAGGCACAGCCAACACCGTCACACCTGTCATTGGACCTTGGGAAGCCAGGTCCCAGTTATGTTAAAACTCTGAGACAAGTGGATTGTAGGGCCATGTAGGGGGACCCCCTACCATATCCTAGGGGTTCAGGCATCCTTGATGGCAGTGCATCCTTATGGCTCAGTGCAAAATGAGGCCACAGGCACAGGATAATAAGAATCACGCTCTTACACTGGGTGTTGTATGGAAACCAACATGATAATAAATTATATTAAAAAAAAAAAAAAAAAAGAATCACACTCCTTGTACCCAGATGAGGTAGAGGGGCAGTCATCATATCCCCAAAGGGAAGTTTTAGGAGGACATGAGGTGAGCCTTTAGAGAATGAGTACAGAATTCCAGAAGTTCTCTGCATCCTAACAAAGCAAAGATAACCACAAATCCGGAAAGTGCCCCAGGCACCGTGATTAACAAACCCAAATCTGCAAGGTTCTAGTGGCCCTCATTGTCTTTGAAGTTCCTCCTTTACCTCCAGGTCATGTCTAAATTCCTCAACCTGGCTGTCGAAATCCTTCAGAAGTTGCCCCAAATCTAGGCAACTTATCATGACGGCAAAAGTAAGGCCACAAGATTATAGCACCCGGAGCAGGAGGCACCACGTCGGAGGCCTGCCTCATGGTATTTCACAGCACTGAGTGCTGGGCAAGTCTCAGCAGCAGCCCTGTGAGGTGGTTCTTACGGGAGAGAAAAGGGAACAGCAGCCTGGGGCGATCTAGTGACTTCTAGGATTTATGGGATAGTCAAAGGCAAACCGGGCAGAGAACAGGAGTTTCCTTCCCCAACCCTATGCTCCTTCCCTTAAGCCACACCTGCCCCTTCCCTCCTCAGAACATCTAACTCACGTTCTGTACAGGTCTTTTTGTAGCTTTTGCACTTATGAAAGCTTCTGCTAATTGACATCTTGAGCTTTCCTTACTCTGTGCTTAGATGCCAGTGTCTCTTTGCATCCATCATCTGTCCACGCTTTGCCCATTAGATGCCCTTCGGAGAGACGATGCAGGAGGATTTTCCATCGATGCAGGAGGATTTTGTTCTCCCGTGAGAACGTTCACTAATTCTCCCATTTCACTTTGTTTTCCTTCTCCCTGACCATGAACCCAACCTCAACTTACAAAAGCCTGAAATTTTCATCAAATAATTATCTATTGGCTAGATAGGCTAAAAATTTATATATATAACTTATGATATATAAAATATGTTGTTACATATATATTAATTATATACACACATTTTATATGTACACTGTAATATAATATTTACATTATAAATATATCATATATATACATATATAATTTATATATACACACATGCAAAGGACTGAAGTCCGAGTGCATACATAATCAACAAATAAGCTTTCAACATAGCCCTGAACCCCCTAACTTGAAGGGTGACCCCCGCACACATGAGAAGAACCCTTGAAGCTTTAGTCAACAGAAGGGGAAAAGATAGGGAATGATTCCCTCTCTCCATTCTCCAAAATGGGTAAGTCAGAGGCTTGGAGGCACAGAGGAGAGATTTGAGAACGAATGAGGGGAAAGCACAAGAATGAGGGAAAAACGGGGCGCCTGGGTGGCTCAGTGGGTTAAGCGTCCGATTCTTGATTTCGACTCAGGTCACAATCTCGGGTTTGTAAGTTTGAGCGCTGACAGCAAGGAGCCTGCTTGGGATTCTCTCTCTCTCTCTCTCTCTCTCTCTCTCTCTCTCTCTGCCCCTCCCCCACTCATGCACACAAAATAAATAAACTCTCTCCAAATAAATAAACTTTTGACAAATGCGGAAAACGAACTCCGATGTTCTTCCTTTCTTCCTCAAAGACTACTCAGTCTGGGTCATTACACCGAGCGTGTTAACAAACACCCTCCCAAGTGTCAGTGCTTTCACACAAGAGAAGCTTGTTTTTTCTCTCCTGTAACAATTCAGTGTGAGGACTCAGTGGGCACCTGTCCGAGTGGTCCTGCTGAAGGCCCTCTCGCACAGAGACCCATGCAGACACAGGTGAGGGGAAGCACGTCACCCCTGCCCCTTCAGAGCATCACAGAGCCCAGCCCGCAAGCTACTCGAGCCATCGAGTCCTCTTTCCCCAGCGCCTTCCTATCCTGATGGGGACGAGGGGCTCATGACGTCACCAACTGACTCCCGACCACCTACTTTGCAGAGGTTTTCCGGGCGGTCCGTCTCATAGCACATTCTGGTATGTGATAATCTGTTCCCTTAGGGTCTCAGCTCAAAGTTTCGTGTTAACATCCTTTTATACAACCCTTTACTGTTCTGTAACTTCCCCCTGAGCAAAGTGCCAATCTTTTCATCTTTGTCGCCCAGCCCCAGACAGAGTGCTCGAGAGCCATTGGTTGAATGAAGGAACTAATGAACTGACCGACGTTGGAGAAATATGCACAGCACGTTTCGCAAACATTAGGACATCAATCTGGCTGGAGTGGAGCTTGTTGAGGAGATGATCAGGAACTAAGCTTAGAAGAAAGCTCAGACGTGTTTGGAGCAGAGAAAACTATAAGTGACAGACTGAGGAACAGATTGAAAAAAGCATGTGCACCAGGAACACATGGGTCCAGGCGGACACCTCGCTCTGTCACTAAGGTTAACTGTGGACCAGAAGCCAGTTACGTAAGCTCTCTGGCTCTCAGCATTCTCCTTGTTAAATACATACCATCGTTCCTATCTGGTAAAGTTTATGTGAAGTTTCATGGAAACAATGGATACAAAGCATCTGCTGCGGGGCTTATCACACAGTGGATAATCGACATGTGATCATAATTATAATTTAAAAGCCATATCTGAGTGCTTGCTGGTCTCATGAAATGACACACAGACTGTGTCAAATGCTTCATAGGCATGATTTCGTATAATCCTTGTACAAACCCCACAAGATGGGGAGAGAGTCAGCCTGGTTTTAACACAAGGAACTGTATACTTAAGTGCCTTGCTCAAAGTCACAAAGCTAGTGAGAGACAGATGGGATTTGGACCCACATCTCTCTGCAGAGCATGCTGTTAGCCTGACACCCCTATGCATCTTTAATGAAGCATCATTGCATATCTCCCATTCAGAAACTCTAGGAAACAAACAAGAAAGAGTGCCAGATCTCAAGGAGCACACCATGCTAAAAGCAATTACAAATTCTTTTTTCTCGATTAAAAAAAAATGGTGATGTTGGAATCAAAATATTTGTTGAAAATCTCTAAGGAAATGGGAAAATGTTAGTATGAGTGGACCTCACCCTGTGGATAGGAGCCCGTGGAGAGGATCAGAGGAGGGGGTGTGAATAATGCTGGAAAGCTCGTGAAGTGCTTTGGGAAAAGTGGAGGCAGTAGGTTTCCAAAGGTTTGGGGTTATTCTCCCGCAGACCTCCCCCCTCTCCATTGCGGTGTTCTTCCCACGAAAAGTAGAACAAGAATGCTAAGCAGAGAAGGAAAGGCAAGATACATGGGGATACTGTGCAAGGGCACCCCACCAAATTCACAAAGCCCAAATCCCAGAGAGAAGACCACCGCTGAGCTGGAAAAGCAAACAGAGAAAGCCTGAGTAAGGGTGACTCAAAGCATGCTTCATCTGACCCTAGGACCAAAAGCAAGAGTGACCTGGATGTTAAACTCTAAAAAACTTCCAGAATATATTACTACAAAGCCAAATGCTGACACTTAGGAATACAGATGGCAAGCATCAGGCCATCCGGATCTAAGTCATGAGGCCAGGATGGATGGCCAGACACGAGGGCTTGACACCTTTGAGGAGGTCTGGCAGAAGAGCTCCCAGAGGTCTGGTGGAGCCAATGGGCAGAGTGATCACCTCAAGCTCCTTCAGTGGCTTAAGCTTTAAACAGACCTTTTGCAGGACTAGCTGATAACAGCAAAGATAATAAGAACAGCAACAACAACAATATTGACTGTGTGGGGCACGGAGAGTGTGCAGCATACATAACACTTTGCGTAGATGAGTCAACTTAACCCTTATCACAGTCTGATAGACTGGCTATTTCAATCACCAGTTTAATAAAGCTACAGAAAACAAGACACCGTGGTGTTCAATGACTTGCCCGAGGTCACACAGCCAGCAGGGGCAGCACCTGAATTCCTAAGTCCCTGCTGACAATCATTCTGCCACATGACACATCTTAGAGGGTCAGGAGCTAAACCAGAGGCCAGGATGAAGATAGGAAGAGAAGGCAGCATGAACAACAAGCAAAAGAGGGAAAAGACATTGGGCTCTAGAAGTAGAGTGCTCAGCTGTAGTCTTTGTCAGCTAAATGACCTTCAGCAGGTTACTTCACCTTCCTGTTTCTTAGTTTGCTCATCCATAAAATGGGGATAATAATACCAACTACCTCCTAGAGTTGTTGCAAAGAGTCTTTGAGTTAACAACGCACAAAGCACTTAGAACAGTATCCAGCACTTGGCAAGTGCTATTTTAGCTACCATGGTTATTAAGGTGGGTGGGCCAAGCTGTGTGTTTGAGACTCCATTCTTGAGTGCCAGGATCCGACGGTCTCACAGGAGCTTCAAGGAGCCACCATGAATTGGAAGAAGTTAATATCGGTTTACCTACAGTGAGGCTCGGCAAACTCATGGATTTCCCTCTCCTAATAGGGTTTGAAAGCAGAAATGTCCTATGCATAGCAAGCAAAGATTTTGAGGTCTCTTATGACATTCTGGTAGCAATGGGGAGAACTGAGATCTTCACAAATGTTGGAGGTGGTGGTGAATTCACGGAAGGTTGAAGAATGTTCCTACAGAGAGCCAATCAATTTTCTTATTAGTTTGGAAGAAGACAGAAAAAGGCATGCTTGCCTGGTAGGCAGGTGACTCCAAACTCGAAGACAAAGCAAATGCATGGGATGATTGACAGATAAATGTTCAAAAATTTGTCAAGGGGGGAAGGAGACACAAACGTACATGTCCAGGGATTGATGCAAAGTTCTGCCCACGTACTTTAAAAATTTAGGCTGAGGTCTAGATGAGAGGACTTAGCAACTGCCACTGAAGAAGAAGAACAAGAAGAGAAGAAAGAGAGAGGGGGAAGAAAAGGAAGCAAAGGAAGGAGAGGGGAGGAGGAGGAGAAAGAGAAGGAGAATTAGAGTCTAAGTGCGTGCGCCAGGCAAGCAACCATGGGAAACAGAAGCCCCAAAACTAAACAAATCCTGCCAATATTCATCAAACGTGCAAGCCCTTAACAAGAAGGCAGAGAGAGAGACCTGAGCTCCGAAGCAATCAGGTCAGGACCAAAGTGCCAGGTTCACCCCCAGGCAGTGCTTCCACGGAGGAAACTAGGAACAGACCCAGCTGCATTTAGGAGACGGGACAGTATCTCAAAACCATGCCACCATGCCATACCTGGAGCAGCTGATGGAATGAGAGGTGTTCTCCTTGGGGAACTGAATTCAAAAGGGACCAGCCCAGTTACCTTCAGTACTCAAGGGCTGTCATGAAGACAGGGATTCAGCTAGCGCTCTGTGGTTCCTGATGCAGAGCTAAGATCAAAAAATAGAAGCGAAAGGGTGGAAATTTCAACTCAAAATATAAGAATGAAGAAACCAAGCTGTTCAAAGGGGTAGATGATGGGCTTCTTAGTGGCGGTGAAATATGTGGAGATGTTTTGGGATCATAGAGGGTTACACAGGCCACCTCTCCAGTTGCTTTCAAATCTGAGATTCCACCATCCCTTGACATGGCGACAAGGACTCTTCCCAATAGGCAGCAACAATAACTACTGGAATTTGTAAAATTCTTTGCAGTTTACAGGTGTCTTTCCTCTACGTTATCTAAAAGAATACTCTATATACTTGGACCATGGCAAAGAGGAATTTTTTTCATTAATTGGCTTATTTACTCATTCAACAGATTGCTTTTGCATGCCTTCCATGTTCCAGTCACCGTTCTAGCTACAGAGGATACCGTTGTCTAAAAATAAAGCAATCCCTCTCTCAGGGGGTTTATAATACAGTGGCCGGAGATGGGCAATAAATACATACGTCAGGTTCTGTTCATCTCTGTAAATAAAACTCAAGCCATGAAAAGACATAGAGGAAACTTAAATGTGTATTACTAAGTAAAAGAAGCCAGTCTGAAAGGCTACATACTGCAGGATTCAAAATATGTGACATTCTGGAAAAGGCAAAACGATGGAGACCATGAAAAGATCAGGGGTTCCAGGGCTCGGGGGTGGAAGACAGATGTATAGTCAGAGCCCTGAGGGTGTTTAGGGCAGTGAAACCGTTCCATATGCGACTAGCATGGTGGGTACATGTCTTTATACATTTGCGAAAACCCACAGAATGTAGAACATGAAGAGTGAACCCTAATGTAAGCTTGGACTTTGAGGGATAATGATGCATTATCATCAATTGTAATAACTGTACCACTCTGGGGTGGTAGGGGTGTTGATAATGGGGGAGGCTGTGCACAGATGGGAGATCTTTGTGTCCGCCTTTTAATTTGCCCTGAATCTGAAACTGGTCTGAAATAATAGCCAGATGATGGATGGATGGATGGATGGATGGATGGATGGACAGACAGACAGTTGATAGACCGACAGAGCAGGAAAAGGAGACTGAGCGTGACAGAGAGAAAGCTCTTTCAGGTGGGTGTTCATGGAGGCCTCCCTGACACAGGGACTTTTGAACAGAGATACGAATAACATGAGGGATAATGCAAGGGCAGAGCCTTCCAGGTGGAGGGAGCAGTGTCTGTGCAGCCCGAGGAAGAGCCAGGGCAGCATGTGCTGGAGCAGTGACAGCAGGAAAGAACCAGAGTGATGAGCTCGGAGGTGCAGCAGGGAGTCAGCGCACTCATCAACCTTGAGAACCACTGTAAGAACTTTGAATATTGCCCTGAATATGATGAGAAGCTACTGGAGGGTTTTGAGCTAAGGAGTCCGACAATCTAAGACAGATTTTTAAACTATCACCCAGAGAACAGGCCACCAAGGAACACAAATGGACGCAGGAGAGGAGTTAGAGACCACTGCAGTAGCCGAGGTGAGAGATGAAGAGTTGATGACCACAGTGGAGGTGGGAGGAGTGTCACATTCTTCCTGCATTTTAAAGGGGGAACCACCGGAATTTGCTCATGGATCCAGCGTGAAGAGAAGAGACGTCAAGGATGAGTCTAGATTTCCTAACTGATCACTTGGAATTGAAGGGAATAGTGATTTACTAAGAAAGGGACGCAGGCACGCCCTTGGTCTTGGGAGAGACCAGGAGTTCAGTGTTGACCGTGTTACGTTCGAGATGCCAACTGGGCTGGCAGTTGGATATAAAAGTCTGGGGTCCAGAGGGGAGATCTAGGTTTGAGCTAACACTTTGGAGTCTTTGGTATTCGGATGACATTGTAAAAATGTGCAACACTTTGGAAACAGGAAAAAGTAGAAAGGCAAAGACAGCTTTGCTGGGGCCCTCCAACATTTAAGGATCCAGGAGGTGAGGTGAGGAGGACTTACTGAGCAAGACTGGGAGCAGCCGGCAAGGTGGAGGAGGCCCCAAGGAGAGAGAGGCTCTTGCAGCCAAGTGCGGGAGTGATTCCACAAGGAGAGGACAATCATTTGTGCCACGAGATGCACGGGTGGGCGGGTAAGGCCACTTGAGGATGGCGGCTGAGGCTGAGGCTAAGAACGCTGAACTGATGACTAGATTTAGCAACAGAGAGGCCACGGGTGATCTTGATAGAAGCTGGGTCTAGTGGAGTCCTGTGGCCAAGGCCTGCTTGGAATGCATTGAGAGGGAGTAGGAAGACAGGAAATGCTGACAAGTCCAGACAATTCTTTTGAGAATTTTTCTACAACTCTAGGAAAATGGGACAGTTGCAGGTGGGCATCCAAAGTCAAGGACAAACTCCAATGTTTTTTAATACTACTTTCCAAAGACCACACTTGTGGAAAAGAAATGTTAATTTCTGAGGGCTGGAAATAATCTATCGATTGATCCATGCTGACTATTTAATTATGTAAGGGTCTAGAGTAATGAGGCACTTCCTTGGATGTGACACACTGACCGCCCATGGTTACAGAGACCAAAGAGGCCATGTTAAAAGTGTCCCATGCTGAGGTAGGCGCAACACCAATTATCTACAATATTCCCAGAGAGGAAGGTAGGGACCTAATTTTTTTTTTTTTAACGGAGCAAATATATAGGACAAGGAAAATACCAAAATTAAAATTCTGGAAATCTTATCAAATGATTGTTGAAAGAGAAACACTCTCCTCAGCAATCTCCAGTGCTAAATTAGACACAGGTTGGAGTCACTGAATCCACAAACTTCCTTTAAATTTACATCCATTAACCTATTTAAGCCCCACAATAGCCCAGTGATGTAAGTATCTATTGCCCCTTTCACACTGCTGTGTAACAAACAACTCCAAATGTAGGGAAATAACAGCAACTATTTTATCAGGCAAACAAAATCTGTGGGTCAGGACACACATGAGGCACCGTGTGGGAAGGCTCTTCTCTGCCCCGTGATGTCTGGGGCCTCATGTGAGAAGATTCAAATGGCTAGGGGTCAACGGCGGGGGGGGGGGGGCTGCCCGCTATCATCTACAGGTTCATTTACTCACATGTCTGGCTCCTGGGCTGGGATGGCTTGAAGGCTGTTGACCAGAGACCCCTCCACAATGTCCTCGTCATGGTAGTTGGCCTCCTCCTAGGCATCTTAGAGCCCCGTGAACAACTGTTCCAGCAAATGAGGCAGAAGCCACGTGGTCTTCTATGACCCGACCTCAGAAGTCACAGGGTCACTTCCTTTGTACTGTGTGGATCAAGCAGTCAGTCACAAGGCCACCTAAATCCAAGGAAACGGGACACAGACCTCTCAAAGAACTTGCAGCCACTTTTTGAAACCACCAGAAATCTATTTTGCACAGGGAGGAAAATTAGCACAGGTAGTTACATCACTCACCCAAGGTCATAGAGCCAAGTGGTGGAAGCTTGGCTTGGCTTCTTCACAACCTCTCCTGCCTGACCACCCTCTACAGAGGACAATCCCTCTGCACCCCCAACATGCACGCCGACCGCACAGCTTCATGGTCAATACAGCACTGGTCACTCCTGCAGGACCCAGGAACACGAGGCCTTGGTCTCGTTCACACTCATGTCTCTGTCCCTCAGGACACCGCCTGACACACAATAACTGCTCCAAGAAACTCTAACATCCTCAGGAGGTCAGACTTTTAAAATTAAGCTCTGCTCAACCACAAGCCTCCAATATGGACATTGGAAGCACTTCAAACACTCTTGACTCTCTGTACAGACTCTTGGGTTTATCTCAAGGAGGCATTAGGTGGTTTTGGCACTTACAACATTGTTTGAGAGGCTGCATATTCAGGGATGTACATTTTAGTGACGTAGGAAAATAAAAGCTGCACACACACACACACACACACAAATAAACCTACTTTTCCTAAGTCCACTTCGTACGAGCCTGCTGTTCCATCTCTAACTGCTCAGCTCATTTGCTGAGATCCTCCCATCTCTCACCCCTGCTCTGCTTCCAACATGAACCCCCCCACCCCCCACCCCCGCCATGCCCCTACTCGGGCCCTTGGCCCTAGACATCCTCAACTCCTCAGATCCCACCCACCCCCCACCCGCACAATGCTGTCATGTCTCCTTGCACTTCTGTCACTTTTATGGAAATGTGTTTCCCTCCACCCTTATTTTCCAGGCTCAAATTAAGCATAGCCTCCTATAGTGGGCTGAGTGGTGTCCCTCCCCCGCAAATATCCATTCCTAACCCCAGAACTTGTGAATGTTATTACCTTGTATGGTAAAATATTTGCAGATGTGATAAAATTAGGGATTTGGAGATAAAGACGCTATCCTGAATTACCTGCGTGGACCCAAAATGCCATGACAAGAAACCTTATTACAAGCGAGAAGCAAAGAGAGAAGAGGCACAGGGAGGAGGAGAGGCCATGTGACCAGAGAGGCAGAGACTGCAGTGATGCGGCCACAGGTAAAAACAAAAACAAACAAAAACAAAAACCACCCGCCAGCAGCCAAGCTGGAAGAAGCAAGAAGGATCTACCCCTAGAGCCTCAGGAAGGAGCTCCAATCTCAGGACACATAGATTTCAGCTCAGTGCAACTGATTTCCAACTTCTGGCCTCCAAGACAGTGAGAGAGTAAGTTTCTGTTGTTTTAAGCCATGAAGTTTGTGCTCATTTGTTACAACCAGCAAAGGAAACTAACAAGAAAACCTGCCCTGACCCCTACCACCCCCACCCTTCCTCCAAAGCCTCAGGGAGGTGGTCCCAGCTGCAATCCAGGCTCCCTTCCTGCAGAACTCTCCCACCAGGGGACACCAACTCCCTGCCTCCAGGGGACAGTAAGTAACATCAATGTGTGACGTGGCTGGGTGGATGCGGTACAAACCCGAAGGGCACTTGTCCCCGAAAAGCCAGAAAAGTTAGGAACCACAATAGAGAGATGAGCAAGGAATATGAGACGTCACTTACTGAAGAGGATCTGCAGATGGCCAGGAGGCATACGAAGAGGTGTTCAGACTCATTAGTAATCAGCAAAAGAATCAAATGAAATGAGACTTCATTAAAGCTGGGAAACACCAAGAGTTGGGGGGGGGGGCAGGGGTTGGGGAATGTTGACACCCGCTAGGGGCAGCGAAATGCTGCAGGCGGGGAGGGGGGAATCAGATACACATGCAACCATATGACCCAGCCCTCCCTCCCCTGGATGTGTTTCTCCAGAGGGTTCCTCCCACCCGCCCAGCAAGGGAGCATGGCTTGCTTTGATTGTCACAGCAGACGGCAGAGAATGGAAGCACCTGTGTGGCCGTCACTGGAGAAGAGAGTGGGAGCACACAGTGGACACTGACCCCAGCATAGCTAGCAGCAGTCAGGAGCTGTGACACACACATGCACACGCACACACACACACACACACACACACACACACACACAACGATGCGCTAGATCTTAAAACCCAAGGCTGAATCCAAAAAGTAAGACGCGGAATGAGATCTCTGAAATAGCACCATTTATGTAAATTAAACTGTGCACGCACAAAGCGCTATATATCACAGCAGAACACCTACAGACAGAAAGATAAATGCCACATACATGACAATGTTGCCTATGAGAAAAGGAGGATGGGCATTAAAGGGGAAAAATAAATAAAAAGATAAATAGATGCAAACATAAACGAGCCGGGTTTTGCAGGGACCGGCGGTGTGAGGATGGTAGCGTGCAATTAACTGAGTTTAATTAACTCCACCACCTGCATCTGAGGATCGGGTTAACAGAATAAAATAGCACCTGCTCTTTGGAGATTTGGGGGGAGAAACGCCTCCCAGTTTTTGACTCTTCCCCTCAGTGCAGCAGAAATGATGCTTCAGGACTTCGGGGGCCGGGCCCTGAAAGGGATTTCCCCTCCCAGAATACTCCCCTCAGAACCCAGGAGTCAGGAGGTGAGATTGGAAACACAGCCTCCTGGAGAAGCAGAGGGAGATGATGCTGGACCGACGGTCCCGGCTGAGCCCCACCTTCAAGGGCGCCAGATGTGAGTAAGAAGCCAGGCTGGAAGAGAACCCCCTCGCCCACCCCAACCACAGCCCCACCAGCCCCCAACCGCTGGAGGGGCTTCCAGAAGGTCTTACCAGCTCAGACCCCAAACATCGTGGAGTGAAGACATGGCATCCTATTCCCGTTCCTGACCCTCAAAATCTGTGAGCGTAAAAAGATGGTTGCACTAAGATTGGGAGTAACTGGGGGCACCTGGGTGGCTCAGTCGGTGAAGTGTCTGACTTCGGCCTGGGTCATGATCTCACAGTTTGTGAGTTCGAGCCCCACGTCGGGCTCTGCGCTGACAGCTCAGAGCCTGGAGCCTGCTTCGGATTCTGTGTGTCCCTCTCTCTCTGCCCCTCCCCCATGCGCTCACTCATGCTCTCTCTCTCAAAAATAAATAAAAAATAAAAACATTAAAAAAAAAAAAAGATTGGGGGTAACCGGTGACTCAGCCATCCACAACCAAAACATGCCCTATCTAAAGGCCAACTACTACTCAGCTCCCACTCTTTTCCCAGTGAAATGGGTGCCTAGATTCACTGAATATTCTGAGCTTTTCAAAGGAACGGGAATATCTAGATTTTTCAATTTTATTATTTCAAAAGTTTTTCTTAAAATATAGCAGAGGCAAACAACTCGCGTCTGTGATTCCCTATTGGCCCAAGTCACCCATTTGCAAACTTCTGTCTGTCGTTCTCCAAAGTTCTGTGAGCTCACATGTTTATCTCTGTGTCCCTCACACTTTCACAGCACAAAGATGAGACCCCGGACCAGGGACTCGATCTTCCAGCACTGGCTGAGGCCAGCAGATGGTGGATGCCTAGCTGCCCAACCTGGGTTTCACTGCACTTCCCTTACCTGCCAAGCAGGGGCACCAATGACTCCCTTAGCTGCTCCATGGGCCGCCATGAGGCTTAGATCCAAAGAAGTGTGTATATGAAGAGCAATCTGTGAAGAACAACGTGGTTGGTACAAGTAAGGGGTCACATGGTGGCCCCCCAAAAGCTATGCCCACGTCCTAATCCCCAGAAGCAGCAAGTGTGACCTTACTCACAAAGGATCTTCGCAGAGGTGATCCAATGACAGTGTCCTTATGAAAGACCTATAGAGGGAGACAGATGCATACAGAGGAAAAGGCTGTGTGAGGATAAATGTAGAAACTGAAGTGACGCAGCCACAAGCCAAGGAATGACAGGAGCCACCAGAAGCTGGAAGAGACAAGGAATGAAATCTTCCACTGGAGCCCCTAGTGGGACCAAGCCCATCCCAGCACCTTGATTTCAGACCTCTGGGCTCCACAGCTATGAGAGAACAAACTTCTGATCGTTTGTTAGCATCATTCTTAGGAAACTAACACAGCGCATTAGCAGAGTTATCACCAATTCCTTTGAGCAGTGCCCCACATTGGCCATGAGGCTGGCCACTCCAGTCTGAAGGGACTCCTTGCTAAAGTCACCCATCTGGCCATTGTTCAGCAGCGCCTTGTGAAATCACATCCATTCTGGGATGAGTTACTCACATCTTGAGTTGTTCAACATTCTCGTTTCATCCTGGTGATAAACTCAGGCAGGGGGTGGGCCATTGCACAGAGCAGTGGTCCTGGAAGGCTGGTCCCCAAACCACCCTCATCAGAACCCCCTGGAACAGGTCCTAACAAACCTGGCTCTCAGGCTTTGTCCTAGATTTCATGGGTCACCTGCCAGAGGTGAAAAAGGTAGGGAAGACTGAGAGGACTGTGAACCAGTAATTTGAACAAGCTCCTCAGGTGTCTGTTCTGCTCACGAGAACTGAGAAACCTTCACCTGGGAAGGAGCCGTGGTAGCCTTGAATCAAACGGCCCGGGGCTGATTCCAGCCCTGCTTCTCATCACCCACTAAAGCTGCAGCTCTCTAGGGCTGCTTTCTCCTCTGTAAAGTGGGGATCATAAAATAAGGATGGTCCACCAAAGGATTGTGGCCGAAGAGAGTTTACATGGGATCGTGCATACAACCCACCTAGTACGGTGGCTTAATAAATCCTGGATGTTGTTAACATGCTGGGCATGGGGGTGACGATCCTGCCCCACCAAGTACATAGCTCCAGGCCCCTGAGGTCAGTGCCACATGAGCCTCCCAGGTGGTCTCCCCAGTTCGAATCCACCATTCTCCATGGGAAGGCACGCATTGCAAACTTCTAATCTGACCATGTTTAATGGGATCCGTATCACTTTCTCTGAAAACGAAGATGTATGTTGTGGACATCATCTCTATCTTTGTTCGGGCCTTCTAAGACTATCAGAAGACTTTGAAAAGTGTTCTTCTTAAGGGAAAAAAAAATTACCGATTTTGTTAGTCCTCTGCTTAAAGTCCTTTGTCTTCGTGTGGTGCATAGTAGCCCATGTGACCTCCCTCAGTTCACCTCTCGATCTCGCTTCCCTAACCATCACCTCCTCTATGAAGGCTCCCATGATTCCCTCTTCTTACCCCAATAATCCCTACAGCTGCGCTCTTCACCCCTTCTCTGTGCCACCCTCCCCCCAGTTCATGAACTGCGTCGCATAGAACCTGGGGCCCCAGACGATGCCACCAGACTACCTGTGTTTGAGTTCCAGGACCATGACTTACTAGCTGTGTGATCTGATCCTTCTGGGCCGCCACCCCCTTGTCTCCACAGTCTGAATTGTGATAAATCTTAAATGAGGTGATCCTTGTCAAGCATCAGACGTGGTGCCTGGAACATAGTAAACACTGAAACTCTGTGCTACTCTTGTTACTGTTCTTTGGAGAACTCTAAAATACAATTAAGGTGACCTTTATTTTGCTCTCCAGACAGCCACAGAAAACCGATAAAGACAATCCGTGATTAGACGGGCGAATCACCAAAGCCCAGGCTTGGGAAGAACCTCGGAGATAATTTGGTCCAACTCATTTTACCGGCCATAGGACAATATCACTGTGGCTTGGGGTGCAAGTCAGAGGGCTCTTGTCTGTGTGACTGAAGGACCCAGAACAAAACAAAACACATTGCAAACCCTATCCTCATGACTTCCTCGAGAAACAGGTATGAGGCAAGGACTCAGAGCCCCAATTTCTAGATGAGGGAACTGAGTCACAGGGTTGTGTGACCAAGAAGTCACACAGCCAACAGGGAGGGCCAGCTCCTAGATAACCTCCTCCATGCTGTCAGTGAACAGCCTCAAGACCAGGAAGTTGTTTGGGTCACGAAGACTGCTCCTGTGGGAAATGAATGTGAAGTGATCACATGACCTTGTGGGAAACAGAGCAAAGGGAGTCACGTTCAGGTTTTGTTGTTCATATTGAACCCTGGGCCATGGTGAACGCTTGTTTTCCTTGATTCCAGAAAAGCCTTATGATGAGAACAGGCGGTGAAGCATCCGGTGAGGCAGCATGGCCTCATGGGATGTGGGGGTGGTTTGGAATCCAAAGGCTGAGACCCCGCCCCTGCCTGTCATTAGATGGGAGGACCCACATACAGATCCTGTGCCCTAAGAGCTCCGTCTTCAGCCCTAAGACAGGGGCGTTGGTAACACCTCCCTCGTGGCGCTGTCATCAGGATCTTAGAGATGTGCGTGGAACACGTGACACAGGTTAGGCGCTCTACAGCGCCTATTGCTGTGACTAGAGCTGTCTGGGCAGCTACACACGTAAACCCCCCGGGAGGAGATAGAAGGTATCTGCAAAGGCGGGCTTGAGTGTTAGAGAGGTGGTGCCTACAAGCAGCAAATCTTCGCTGAGCGCCTGCGAGTGCCAAGCACGGGCCAGCACCCTGCAGACATGCTCTCGTCTCTGTGTCCTCCACCCCAGGCGCAGGGCCCAGACATCGTGCGATGAGGTTTGGTGACTTATGTTATGAATTCAACGTACAAATGAGCGAATGAATGGCTGCAGGAAGGAACACGCGAAGGCATTTAATTCTCACAGCACTGCCGGAGAAATATTATCATTTTCTCACCTTCTAAATTAAATGAACAGAAGCCTTGAGCGGGGAAATCGCTTCTCCAAAGTCTTATAGAGGAATCAGGCGGCGGGTCAGGCGTCTTTTGCAAAGTGATTTCAGGCGAAACCCAGAAGATGGGGTTGCAGCTGAGGCAAGAGCCCAGGGAAGAGAAGTCCAAGGAGAGGAAACACTCATGTGAAGGCCATCAAATGAAGCAGGGACTGGAGGAGCAGAGAGAGCCAGTGGGCCCTGAGCGCATGGCCCATGGCCCAAGATGAACTCGGGGAGCAAGGTAGGGGTCAGAGCAAGTAGGGGATTATCGTCTTCAGTCAAGGCTTTGAATTTTATTCTAGGCACAAGGGTAAGACTTTAAAGCATTTTCAGCAGAGGAGGAACGTGATTCCAATTTCACCTTGGTGCAGTTTAGAGAATGGCCAGGAAGAGGGAACAGGACTAGAATCCAGGAGGCTTTCAGAGCAGAAGGCCAGAGAAGAGCCGATGTGCTGGTGTCATGTTGAGGTGGAGGAAAATGAACAGTCTAGAGAAGTCTTTGGTTAGTAGACCCAGTGGACCATAGACCAGTAGAGGGGATTAAGGAAAACCCCAAAATAAAACCGGCTTCTGCCTGGAGCCATTTCCTAGGACTTCAAAGGCTAGATGAAAAGCAGGTGGGGGAAGGCCAAGCGTCTAGATGGGGCACTGTGGGGTTGAACAACTGTGGGACAACCAAGCACAGATGTCAGGAGGGTATGTAAGGGCTGGTCAGAGACCTGTCTTCGAAAGTCCTTCGCATAGGGGTGGTATTGTGGGAATGTATAAAATCACATTGGCTTGGAGTGGAGAGTAGGAAAGTTAAATATAGCGTGAGAAATGCACCAAGCCCTGAGGAATATTTAGAGGCTGGGAGGAGGAGGAAGAGGAGGAGGAGGGGGAGGAGGGGGAGGAGGGGAAAGAGGGGGAGGAAGAGAAAGAAAATGTAATTAACAACCAAGGATGAAAACCAGGAGGATTTTGGAGGTTTCAGGAGACAGCATGGGCATTGACTCAAAGTAAACAGAAGTTTAAAATTAGGTCAGATCCACTGGTTTAACTGCCTTGTTTTCATATGGGAATCTGCAGGCCAGATAAGGGAAGTGGCTTGCCCAAGATCACACAACCAGATAACCTCAGAAGAACTTTCTAATAATGAGAACTATTGCCCAGTGGTGACCTACTCTCTCTTCTCCTGTCATGGACTCCCTGCCGTGGACAGATGTGAAGAGAAGCCACTAGATATTAGAGCGCAGCTGTGTATATTGGGGATGGAGGTGGGATCGAGGTAGAGGAGACTCCTGTCAGCTCTAAGGACTCAGGGACAGCCAGAAAAAAACTTTGTAAATCAGGATTCCAGGGGCCCCTTTCGTTGGCGCACAAATGAAAACACCAAGAGCCATAAACGCAAATAAGTGACCGTGTGGGTGAACAATGGACTCTTTGGACAAAAAGCCCATTTACAAAAAGCACGCTAAAACAGAAGTTTCTTGCTGCTGCTCTGTAATGATGCCAGGAAAGCAATCAAATGTATTCACAGGTTTCTGTCCGGTCCCCCACTCTGTGGGGGAAACCTCTGTGTCTGTACCACAACTCAGAAGTATCAAGAGCTTAGGATTCTGCATCTCAGGTGTTGCATGTACCCACGATGTGAATGCCAGAGGCCAGCGCACCTGGGGTCAGAGGTCGATTCTCCCCCTCCCCCAGGATTCCCCGGGGCCAGGGCTTCCATGCAGACACCAACGGGACAGAGCCCAAAGTCTTTGGTCAACATGATCTTCATAACTTCCCTATGAGGCAGCTGGGTGAGGCAATCTGCCCCCAACGCTCAAAGGGAAGTAAGGAAAGATGAGGCCATTGACAGAATGCTCAGTGGTAAAGCAAAAAAAAAAAAAAAAAAAAAAAAAAAAAAGCCCTCAGAACATGTGAGGGAAGGGCTAAGTACCTCTTTCACTCTTCTCTCTGTCACCACTTCGACTTTCCTACTGGCTTTCCCTTTCTCTCATTCCTACCCGCCCCCTGTCATCCGGTCACTCTGTTTAGTCCCAGAGGCTAGGAGTGCTACGGTTTCTGACATGACAAGGGTCATATGGCCCCTAGAACATAAGAGAAGGAGGTGGGGGGTACAGATGAAGACAAGTTTTCATTGCACAGAGGGCAGAAGCAGAGGGCAATCCCACTCAGGGCAGTGACTCTGTTTTCTCCCAAATAACCATACGGGTGAAGACATGGGAACTGAGGGAGAGTTACGGGGCTGAAGAAGAGACACAGCCGGCCAAGGGTCAACAGGAGGGATGTCGGGGGACCCCGGGCCCCAGCATAGCAGTGATGCTGTGAAAGTGTGATGGCACTAATCGGCACAGCGGCATGATCTGCTCCAACAGTGCCCAGGAGCTGGGTACAGCAGGAAGGGCTGAAGGCCTGCCCAGATCTGGTGCAGCCCTGCAGCGTTCCCAGGGCCAATGAGGTCAGTCGTAAGGATGAAAATGGTGAGGTGAAGGGAAAGGTTCTGAGTCAAGGCCAAAGTCTCCAGCCAATAGTGGGGAAGGGACACCGCCAGTCGCAAGATGGAGTGAGCCTCCAAGGAGACGGCAGCATGATGGGAGGAAGGAGCAACAAAAGTCTAACCAGCCAGTGGAGGCCAGGAGGGAGCCGGTCTGTCACCGTGAACCCACCCCCATGACAGGAGCTGTGGCGTGGGCAGGAGCGCCACAGAGAGAGTGGGGTCTTGTGAAGGCGGGAGTCACCCTCACTGAGGAGGCCGAAATGCAGAATAGTAAGCAGAGGGGAAAGATTTGTGAGAAAGGATAGGGATACAGAATGCACACAAGACATAGACGTGTAGAAACTTCTACTTTGGAATCCTTAATGAGGGACGTATGGATATTATGGGTTTCTTTTTTTTTTTTTAAGAAATTTCTTTTTTTTTTTTTAATGTTTATTTATTTTTGAAAGAGAGACAGAGAGAGGGAGACGGAGGATCCGAAGCAGCCTCCGAGCTGTCAGCGCAGAGCCCGATGCGGGGCTCGAACTCACGAGCCGCAAGATCATGACCTGAGCCGAAGTCGGAGGCTTAACGGACTGACCCGCCCAGGCGCCCCCAGATACGATGTGTTTCTTTATCAAATACTATTAATGGGGGATTCTTGTAAAAAAAATCAAAATGTCTATTGAGAAGTGAAGGGATAAACACAATGTGCTATATCCATACGATGAAGTTCTGGTACCTATTACCACATACATAGATGCACCTTGGAAACGTTATGCTAAGTGAAATGAGCCAGACACAAAAGTATGAATATTGTATGGTCCGCTTACCTGAGGTCCACTTACATGCCTAGAATAAGCAAATTTATAGCGATAGGAAATAATACAGAGGTTACCAGGTGGGGACTGGGGTATGGGGGAAATGCAGAGTTAGTGTTTAATAGATGCAGAGTTTCTGTTTGGAATGACGAAGTTCAAGAAATGGAGAGTAGTGATGATGCACAACATTGTGGATGTGCTGAAAGCTACTGAGCTGTACATCTTAAATGATTAAAATGGTAAGTTTTAGGGGCACCTACGTGGCTCAGTCAGTTAAGCATCGGACTCTGGCCCAGGTCATGATCTCACAGTTCGTGGGATCAAGCCCCCCTGTGGGGCTCTGCACTGACTGCACGGAGCCTGCTTGGGATTCTCTCTCTCTGCCGCTCCCCTGCTCGTCCTCGCTCCTGCTCTCTCTCTCAAAATAAATAAATAAACATTTAAAAAAATGGTAAATTTAATGTTATATGTATTTTACCACGATGAAAAAGAATATTTAAAATAATCAAAACCAAATCTGATCATGCCTTTGAATGCTATGCCCCAGTTATAGGAAAACCAGGAGACAAAATAATGTGTTAAATGACACCACTGGGGTGTCATACAAAAACGCATAATTTAAGAAACTCAACAAACAACAAGCAGCACATTTCCTTAAAGAACAACAAAAATTCAAGGCAGAAAGGGGAAAATAGAGGAAACCCATTAACTAAAAGAGGCTTAAAAGACATATCCACATGGAATCCTGATTTGAACAAAGTAATTGAGATAATTTGAACACTGATTGGGTATTTAATAATATTAAGGAAGTACTATTAATTTATTTTGGCATAATAATGATCTTGCAAGTAAGTTTTTTTTTTAATTTTTTTTAACGTTTATTTATCTTCGAGAGAGACAGAGACAGAATGCGAGTGGGTTAGGGGCAGAGAGAGAGAGGGAGACATAGAACTGGAAGCAGGCTCCAAGCTCTGAGCTGTCAGCCCAGAGCCCGACGCGGGGCTCGAACTGGACCCCAGAACTTTCCGGGGTAAGTAAGTTACTTATTGCCAAGTTCAAGCTGGAAAAAAGAAAGCTCAGTGAAGGACGCATAAGGACACAGTGGTGGAGACTCCAGGAAGGCAGCTTTTGGCTAAATACGGGGATTTTCTCCACATCAGCAGGTAGCGAGGGACATCAAAGAGGTTTTCAACATTTTCCAGTCTATCAGGCCCAAGAACGGAGGAGAATAAATACACCCCCCCTGAGGGAGCAGCACAGGCCAGAAATGATCCAGAGGCATATACTCATCTTGTGGCTTCCTCTACCCCTAGCACAGTAGCCCATACTGGATGTAAAAGGAGGTTTACCCCTCGGCGAGACGTAAAGGGGGTGGCGAGAGCCCCTGCCCCCTTCCTAGCTCTGTGCCTTTGAGCGAGGGAGTCGCAGTTACTCATCTGTAAAATGGGATTTCTTACACTTGCCTTACTGAGTTCAACGAAAGGCTGAGAGACACTCTACGGAGCGATCGCAACTTTCATTTACTGCACATTTGCCGTGAATCCTGTATGGTCAGCTCTGCCATCGTGACTGCCTTGAAGACACTCATTTGTTCCGGCACAACTGATGTATTAGGGAACAGTTTGAGCATAATGCAGATTTCGTGTTTGCTTGCGGGGGATTTCCTCCGCGAGGAACAACAGATGCTCCCAGCCGCACCACGCTGGGTAGGAGCACACAAAACACACTTCAAATATCCACCGGCTGCCTCGGGTGGAAACGCAGGGTGTGTGTCATGAGCCTCACCCATGCACATCTGGTGCAACAACTTTTCATCCGATTTCAAATACGCTCCCGTCGCTGCTTTCCGAGGTCTCACAAGCTATGGCCCTTCTGACACCCACGGACACCAGGAAACTTCAGGTCTCCCTGAGAATAAAGTGCCGTGTTTATTGCAGGATTTTTGCAGTTCTTAACTGCTTCGTGGGTAAAACTGTGCTACCCTTTGATTAGGTCCCTATCGCATTCATGTCTTTGTGTACGGGTGTGTGTGTCGCTGCTGAAGTTGGTGAGTGTTTTTCCCCTCACCCCATTTTCCCCTAAGCCCTGTGGTTTTATTGGGTGATTTCGCACAGCACAGTGATTTTTAGGAGTGCATATGTTGTCTTCTAGCAGACCTGGCTGCACTAAGCAATTTACGTGCTTTCAATTTTCAGCAACTCGGTGTCAGGGATGCTCTTCTTGTCTTCATATCATAGGTACTCGGGAAATGGCAGCTGCTGCTGGGGCCGATAACGCACAATGAAATCAGTCCAGGACTGGAAAAGGGCCCCTTGTCGGGGCACTCGCCCTCACTGATGGTCAGGCAAGCGGATCATCGATGGCAGGTTTTTGCTTGGGTGGTGTAGGCCCTTCCGTCTTTCCAGAGCCTCCAGTTCTGCAGCCCTCCCACCAAGGGGACGAAGTAGGGGCCTCAGTGGACCAGCCCCCAGGCCATTCACGCGCCACACGGGTCAGATAAGCCTATGGCCTGTTCGGTCCTGGGAGATGTCTTTGTAATCCGCCCCCTCCTCACTGACCCAGTGCCTTCACTGAAACATCAGTTTGCTGGAGAAGCTTCTTAACAGTTCAATCAAATGCTTTCGGTAAAATCTGCACGATTACTTATGGCCCCGATGTCTTCAACGTCTGGCACTTCCTGTCCTGCGTTCTCTGTGAAAAGGGCCCAAAATGAGTCATTGGAAGCTTCGTGCGGTCGGTCAGGATTTGCTCCAGGAGCCCTCCCAAGTGCCTGCCGTTCTCCGTGTCTCTGTTTCTCCAGGTTTCCCTTCTGGAGAGCTTTTTTTGGAATAAGTGACCTCTTGAAGATAAAAGCTGAGAAGCTCGTTTATTCATGCGTCAACGCCTCTGGTCAAGCGCCACGTTTGTGCTGGGCTCGGCGCAGGTGGTGGGGGCCCAGCCGGAGGCAGCACAGCTGACCCCATCCACCCTCGTGGAGCATACAGTCCAGTGAGTTCACAGAAATAATATCTCACAAGTCTACCCATTGTAGACACATTTTCAAATTAAATTATGGGAAAGATGCCCACAGTTCTTCCCTTTACTGGGATTTCAGGGGCAAAAAAGTGGCAAGTTACAAATCCCAGCTTTGTGGCCCTTCGGACTTATCACCATGAGTGATTCGGTTACCCTCTCCGAGCCTCGGTGTTCTCATCTGTACATTGGGGACGTACCTATGTTGAAAGGCTGCTGTGCAGATTACAAAATTTATGGCATGTAAGGCATCCAGCACAGTGGCGCGTGACATTAAAAGCCTGTTCGTTGTCTCCCCCTTTCAACTCAGTCAGCCCTCGGCCTTCAGGGTAGCAAGCACTTGGCACAAGGAACTGAGTCAGTGCTTTCTGAATGCTCACCCATTCAGGAGCACTTCGGTTTCGCTTGGGAGCCTCACTCAGGCACAGATACTTATGGATCAGGACTCAGAAGACAGGGGAGTAGCCTTGGGCTGAGTCTAGGAGAGACAATTCACCCAAAGGTCTTGGTATGAGACCTCACCACGCTACAGCTCTGCCAGCTTGGCCCCTGGAGACGCCTCCATAGTTCTGGGCATGATGAAAACCAACCAGTCACCATAATGGAAAACGAAGCAGCACAAGCCTCCAGCCTTCCCCACCCACACCTGCATTTGCCCCTCTGAAATTGAGCTTTCTTCATTCCCCATAAATGGTTGTTTTAATCCATTAAGCCACTTTTGACTACCTGCAACACAGACATTTAGTTGCTGGCTTGTGTTCTGCCAGGAGCTAATGAGGAAATAACTCTGATACCAGTTGAATTCACAAAAGGTTTTTTCATTATGAAATGTAGGCATCCCTTCTTTTCCCAGCATTGTCAGGAAATGAGTTTTGAGGGACCACCAGGTGTCACTTGAAAATCGTGGCTTTCGGCTTGGACCTAGGCCTGTGCAAGAGAATTCCAAGATGCGGTATCTTCCCCCATGAGTGATTCTTCCTGAGGACTGACCTGAACTGCATTTTAAAAATACTAAGTGCATTATCTCTAACCTCTCGACAACTCTTGGGAAAAAGTATGATTATTCTGGCTTACAAATAAGGAAACTGAGGCCCGGAGAGATTGAGACCAAAAAATGTTGACTGAGCCCTTTCTAGGGATGGCCTTTCTTGACTCTGTTAGGTCCCCATGGAATTTGGTTTCAGAGTACCAAAATATGTTCATATAATTATACTTAGCAAAATTGTGTTCAGCGACCCATTTCTTTTGTCATTAAATGCCTCTTTTCGGGGCGCCTGGGTGGCGCAGTCGGTTAAGCGTCCGACTTCAGCCAGGTCACGATCTCGCGGTCCGTGAGTTCGAGCCCCGCGTCAGGCTCTGGGCTGATGGCTCGGAGCCTGGAGCTTGTTTCCGATTCTGTGTCTCCCTCTCTCTCTGCCCCTCCCGCGTTCATGCTCTGTCTCTCTCTGTCCCAAAAATAAAAAAAAAAAAAAAAAAAAAACGTTGAAAAAAAAAATGCCTCTTTTCTCCCTGGCCAGAAGAGCCCCTACAGATAAGGGATGCTGTTTGCTTTGTTCATCTGGGCAACAATAATGGGAGCCCCCTGGATGCCAAACTCTAGTCCAGCCGCTGGAGACTCAGTGGTGACGATGACGGGAATGGGCCCTAAGGACATTACAGTCCCGCTTTCAGTACTGCAATCCCAGCTCCCAGCTCAGGGCCTAGTGCACAGCAACCATTCGATAAATGCCACTGACCACATGAATGCTTGAGACGCAGGCGCCCTGCTTCCAAGAACTGATCTGCCTATGCCTCAACCATTAGTGTCTCTTCGGTGTCCTCACCCGGTCCTTTGTGATCACAGTCTCATCTGCTCCCTTTCCAACCCAGCAGCGCTCAAACAAACACGGCTTCATCAAATAATGCTGTCAGATCTCCCTGCCTTTGAATGCACTATTTCTTCCTCCTGGATTGCAAAGACCATCTGACTCAAACCTTCACCTAAAGCCACCTCCTCTCTGAAGCCTTCCGCAACCTTCCATGGCAGACCAAGCTCATTCCCCTGTGCCATCCTGAAGCACCTAGTTTATAACTGTATCGTGGCACGAATTAGACCACACTGGCGTTAATTATTGCCTTGCAGCCTTTGAAATCAGGCTGTGAGACCACAGCGGATAGATAGGCCCATGGGTTGCTCACTGTTGCATCATCTTATATCTGTTAGGAAGTTTCAAACGGCAAGAAATAGACTATAGGGCCATTTATAATTCTGCTCAGCTTACAGACAATGGCTCTGTCTGAGATCTAGTCCACAGGCTAAGGTGGGAAACAAAGCATCTCATCCCATGAGACGTTCCCGGGAAGAAAAGTGTTCCACGGTCAACTACTTTTGTGAAATGCTGCCTACTAGCCCCACCTTCCTCTGAAGAACACAACTCACTTTAACGCACCGAAGGCTCTGAGAAGTTCCACGAGAAATTAGCTGGTTCCACTCAGCAGGTCAAAATCGCATTTGCTCACCGAACATTGTCTCATTGCCTAACACCTCCTACAGCATTCATTCATTACGTAGTTATTGCATACCTACTATGTGACATGCATTGCATACTTGTGAACAAAACAGACATGGCACCTGTGTTCTTGAACTTTACAAAGTAAATGGAACAAAGTTCCACACCACGAAGAGCGGTGCTTACTGGGGTAATGAATATTATTATGAAATGTATGGCTCAACAAGTGTTTCTATAACTAATTACTGTGCTTAAATGGATTCCCACATGTATTATTATCAACCCATCCAAGGTGGCACGGATAAGAACAAATCCAGGACCATCTCCCTGAGATTACTATTATCTACATGACCCATGTATCTCAGAATATCCTTGGACGTAGTGGTCAGATTTGGGAGCAGCCACAAAAAGCTCCAAGATCTTGGTAGCTTAGAACAACAGCAAAAACTTACTTCTAGCTCATGTTTGCATATTGACGGCTGAAGGTCAGCAGCGGTCGCTCTGTGCTGTGGATTAAATATTTGTGTCCCCTCGGGATTCATATATTGAAACCTAAGGCCCAAGGTGATAGTATTTGGAGGTGGGAACTTTGGAAGGTGATTAGGTCACAAGGGTGGAGCCCTCATGAATGAAATCAGTTTCCTTATAAAAGAGACTCCAGGAGCACCTGGGTGGCTCAGTCGGTTGAGTGTCCAACTCTTGACTTCAGCTGAGGTCATGTTCTCAGGATTTGTGAGTTCGAGCCCTGTGTCGGGCTCAGCACTAACGGCATGGAGCCTGCTTGGGATTCTCTCTCTCTCTCTATCTCTCTGTCTCTCTCTCTTTCTGCTCCTCCCCCACTTGCTCTCTATCTCTCTAAGCAAATTAAAAAATAAACTTAAAAAATTAAAAAAAAAGAGAGAGAGAGAGACCCCAGAGAACTCACTCATCCTTTCCACGGTGTGAGGACAGAAAAAAGATGGCCACCTATGTAGCAGGAAGCAGGCTTTCACCAGACAACAAATCTTCCAGTGCCTTGATCTTGGGCTTTCTGGCCCCCAGAACTGGGAGAATAAATTTCTGTTGTTTATAAGCTACCAATCTATGCTATTTCTCTCAAAGCAGCCCGAACAGACTGAGACACTCTGCTCCACATGTCCTCTCATGCTGGGATCCAAGGCGAAGGAGATCCAGGCTGTGTGGAGAGTGCCACCCTCATGGGAAAAGCAAGAGAGATGAGACTCGTGACCCCTGCGGCATGTATCACACGTACCTACAATCTCCTGCCCAAACCAAGTCACATGGCCGAACCCAAAGTCGGTCAGGGAGGCTGGGAGGTATCTCCCTCCCTTCTACAGGGGACACACTTCCAGTCACACAGCATGAGGAGGAGGGGTATGCGAAATCCTATGACAGGAATGGGGCCAGCGGTGACCAGTTCCAGACAACATAGCAACATGGGAAAGAGAAGAATAACATTAGAAGGATGGGCTCTAAAGCCAAATGGACGTGAATTTGAATTCAGCCCTGCCGGTTATTAGGTAGGTGGTCTTGGGGTATTAGATAAACAACCTTTAATCCTCAGTCCCGTCATCTGTAAAATGGGAACAACAGTGACCACCCTGTAAGGGTTTAGCTGAGATTTAATGATTATCTCGTCATCTCAAGTTCTCCACGCCGTGCTTGCTATGGTAAAACACTCAGCGAGTGGCAAGTATCTTGCCAGAGTTTTCTTGGCATCTAAATCAGTGTTCTCAAATGAGACCTCGAGAATGCCTGTGATTCTTACCCCTCTTCACACTATTCCCACCTTCCCTTGGCAGGTCTGCATCTCGCAGCCGTTTTAGGAAAAGGCCACTGGGTCCACAGTGAAGTGAGGAAAAAAAGCAAGGAAAACGAGAACGAATGACAGATGTGACAAGCTGTTCCTTCGGCAGCCACTTCATCATAGACAAGTCAACCCAAGTGACATATGCAAATGACACGCCCGGGACAAGTAAGCATACCTTGGCCTCCTGGTGTCCCAATCTGGCTTTGGAAGGAGAAGAAAATTCATCCAGGAGTGGAAAGTGAGCAACTGAAGGCTTACGGGAGGAGGATCAGTTCACGGGAGGATCACACCCCGTTGGCCTCAGACTGAGCCTCGAGACCTTTCTTGGTCAGTAAAATATGGGTGAAACTGTGCCCCGTCCAAGCAGGAGCATGTGGTTCCAGCATCACTCTTCTCCTCTGCCACAAGAATACCATTGTCCCCAATGCCAGCTGCCCCTTTCAGAGAGGAGACATGGTGTAGAGGTGTAACTGACCTGCAATCCACATGACATGTGAATGAGAAATACATTTGGTCTTGTAAGCCGCTGATATGTGGGGGTAGCCTGTCACCACAGCATCTCACCTAAACCACGCAGCAGCTGTGACATATGGAGGGAATCCCATTTTACAGATGAAGGAATTGAGGCTGCAACTTGTCAGAAGCCGCAAAGCTGGACGGTGAGGGGTCCACCAGGCCGGTGTCTCTTTTCCCCAAAACCTATGAGGTTCCCTCATAGAAGTTCTCATAGTCCAGGGGCGCCTGGGAGGCTCAGTCAGTTGAGAGTCTGACTTCGGCTCAGGTCATGATCTCACAGTTCAGGGGTTCGAGCCCCACATGGGGCTTTTCACTGACAGTGAGAGCTTGCTTCTGCTTCTCTGTCTCCTTCTCTCTGTGCCCCTCCCCTGCTCTTACTCTCTCTCAAAAATAAAGAAATGTAAAAAAAAAAAAGAATTTCTCGTAGTTCAGAATTTCATTTATTTTTTTCCTCTTTTTTTGTCTCATTTTTCCATCGATCTAAGCTCCATGAAGTCTAGAACCCCATGTCTGTTTCATCAATTCATCCTCGGCTCTTGGTACAGATTGAACATCACCCCTGGATGGATGAATGGATGGATGGATGGATGGGCGAATAGATAAGCCAGCCTGTTCATCGCTTTCATTCCTGTCTTTATGCTGGGCTGCACACAAACCCACGTCTATTCTTCCTCAGACCCGTCCCTTCATCTGCATCTGCTGCCTTGGTGGGGGCACCGCACTGCCCAGTCACCCAACACAGAGACCCGAGGGTCCTCCTGGATTCTTGGCTCACTTCCCAGATCGGATCAGTCACCAAGCCCCACCGATGTGTGAGATGTCTCTTCACCTTCCTGGCTCTCCTCACCGGACCTCCAGGCCTCCTGTCCCCTCCCTGGGCTTCCGTTCTCTCCCTGGCTCCTCTAGAACCCCTTCGGTACTGCTGCTGTGGAACTTTAAAAATAAGCAACCCACACATGCAAAATACACATCCATAAACGACACCCAGCCTCCTGTTTTAAAAAATGTAGGGGGAGGGGTGGATTGTACCTACATCTGGCACAGTGTTTTTCGAAATTTCACCATAAGAATCACCTCAGGGCACTTGTTGAAATGCAGGTTCCTGAGCCCCACCCTTAACCTACTTACCAGGAATCTCCTAGGGAAGGGCCTGGAATCTCTTTTTAATAAATGCCTCTTAGGATTAGGGAAGTTTGGGAAATACTGACATAGCCTACTAGTTAGATGAGATTCAGCTACGTGGGCTAAAAATACAGAACTTTGACATAGAGGGGCTTAAATAATATAATAGTTTATTTGTGGCACCCGGTAACAGCGACAGTGTCCCCTAGGAGAGAGAGCGGGGGCAGGGGAGAACAGCTACAACAAAAAACCTATCTTTGTGCCAGTTTCTCCTTTCATCAGGGAGAGCCTTTCTCCAGAAGTTCCTCAAGCAGGGTACTGGTCAGAGCTGGCCACATGCGTACCTGTAGTCTAGCCCAACCACTGGTACAGTGATTTGTCCCCTACGGCTCATCACACTGTGACCTTAATAAAGTCAGGTTTCCACGAGCAAGAAAGTACTCAGTGCTGTTCACCAAATATTTCTAGTTCTCTACCCTTCCAGTGCCTGGTGGGATCACCCTTCCCCTTTCTGTCCAGTGAAGCGTGAGCAAGGGTAACCTGTGTCGCTTCCAGAAGAAGCGCTAAGAACCAACGCAAGATCTACCGTGGTCCCTTTTCCTGCCTTGAAATGTATGGAACCGATTTCATGGAGCATCTCTCAGCCGGATCCCGGAGAGACCAAGATGATCCGAGCGTCCCCTGCCCGCCCTCAATGGGTAAGTAAGAAACCAACCTTTGCTGTTATAAACCACTGAGAGTTGGGGGCTACTGGTTACTGCAGCACAGCACAGCCTGCTCAGCTGGCAACAGGACCTTACAGACCACACAGGCCAGGAAGTACACCCTGGAAACACCCGCTGGGAAAACCATACAGAAGCACCTGCAGGAAAATGGCGTAACAGCTGGAATACCTCCCTCTTGACTGCCGTCTTGCTAAGAAACACAACACAACACAACAAATAAATAAAGATTCTCCCTCCGAAAGAAGCAAGTGGTACTGACCCATGGAAAAGATGCCACCGTTTTTCTTTCTCTCCCCTGCTCATTCTCTCCGAATTAGGAAACGAGTAAGCCCTGCAAGAGAAGCATTTACTAAGTGCCCATTATGTGCAGAGCCCTGTGTTAAATGCTGCCGTATACCAACAACCGCAGGAGATAGCTGCTGTTATCACTCTCATTTTTCAAAGAATAAATTGACCCTCATAGAACTTAAGTAACTTGCTCTAGACCATGCAGGTAGTGTATGTGGAAGCTACGATTCCGAGCCGGTCGGTTCGACTCTGTTTCATTTGCTATGCTGCAAGGTCTGTGTCCCAGGGCCAAGGAGAGCTCCCACTGTGAATGTGCGAAGCTGTTTCAGGTGCTTCCTTGTCCCCCGGACCAGAGAAGTCCGTGATCTGAACAGAGCGGGTCAGGTTACCTCATTCATCGGAAGTGCAGCAAATCACCGGCAAAAGGGACAAATGCAAGAGAATTGGCATCCTCCCAAGTCAATCCTGTGTCTACACCACTTGTCAGCTTCTCTGTTTCACCTCTATCCCTCACCAGCAGCCACATGATGGTTCCATAACAGCCAACAGCATCCATCAAGATCACTTAGACAGGCCTCACCCCGGTTGGCCCAGGTCACAGGGAATACAGCGACCTGGGGTAGAGTCTAGACAGACAGACAGCAGTGCTCACAAGGCAAAAGGTGACTCTTTCCTGCCACTTGCCAAACCCACCTTTATAACTTGACACCTGCTTTTTTGTCTGTGTGAGATGTTCTTCCCAACACCAGCTCCCCTACCTACCTTCTTTATACATCTGTCTCCCCTCACTGCACTGAAAAAATAGAAAGCACAGGGAGCACGTTTTATTAATTTTCACCTACCTCAAACTCAGCCCACTGCCTAGTACATAGCCAGGGCTCCATGAACACATAAATGAATCCTGTAACCCAACGGCAACCTGGATCTCCACGTTTCTACAGCGCCTTACTGCCTACAAATGCTTTGACTCTCATGATTCTTAACAACTCTGTGACTTACGCAGGGCAGAATCTATTCCCTTTTTAAGAGGGAAAAAACCAAAGTTCCAAGATTTCAAGTGACTCAGCCATGATCACCAGTGAGCAGTCTGTATGACCAGACACAAGATCATGTTAAACATGTAGCAGAAACACAATAATGCTTGTTGGGGAGATAGAAGGAAAGAGGAGAAATGAAGAGAGAGAGGAAAGGCAGAGGTGATTTGGATCCAACCCTGACTCAATGGTCTGACCATCTGCCCATGATAATTTGGCAAGACCCACGTTAAGGGGTTGAATCAATGATTGTTTTTGTAGCCAGAGATAAGTGGACACATTTTCTCATTGACGAATTATCAAACAGCAATGTTAACAATGTCATTAGACTGTAATAGAGATAAAATGCAATTTAGATATGCATATCCTCTTTCTAATCATCATTTGTCCATCAGCCTTGGAGGTCAAGTTGAGTTTAATCTTCTTCAGTGACCATACTTTTGGTTTCGGTCTCCCCATACTCACCGTACCTCCTGTAACTTCCATCTAGCCCATAATGGAAAAGGCATGTGTCTGGAGACTGGGAAGGGAAGGTGATTCTTCTTTGTTAAAACAAGACAAGGAAGGTTTGTCGTAATGCTACTTTTCCTCAGATATCCCAGCCTTGTCCACACTTCCACAAATACACCCACTTGAATACACTGTTGTGTATTTTAGGCAACTCTCGATGGTTCTGCAAGCACAGATGACTGTTCATAGTGGTTTTCAGCAGCTTTGGAAAGCGTGATGTTTGAATTCTTGAAATCATCTATTTTTTATGTGTAAATAAACAGTGGGAGGAAAGGAGAAGGCATCCATACAATTTTAATGAACAAGATTCCCATCGGTCATCAAAAGAAAACAAAAGGTAGCTTAATGGGCACAAGGAAGCTATTTTTCTAGTGATTTCTCTGCTCAGCTCTCCTGGGAAGAGGAGTGGCTTCTAAATCAAAAAGAAAAAATGATGCTCTGAGTGTATTTTTTTCCTGTCATTTCATTGTCTTTGATCTTGTATTTCCTAAGAAAGAAGCACTTAACCTCCAGTGTCAGATCAATGTTGGAAATGCATGCTTTATTTTAAGATCCCTTTTGAGTGCATAGAAACTCTGTGAATTAGGCCAAATCTGTGTCTTCACATACGAACTTACAAAGATTCAAACAATAGGTGACCTTCAAACAACCAGCGTACTTCAAAACGATTGGCTGAATTCAGGTATACAGCTGGTTTTTTCATCAACCAGTAGTGAATTGTTTTTGAGATAGCAACTATTTTCCAGCCTTTCCTTTATTTCCAAATTTACTTAACCAAATTTCACTAGTCGTGACGTTTTAAAGCGAGTTTACTCACGGCCACTAACCAAGTGGACGCACCCTTAACCAAAATGGTGGCTTCTCCACAGATTTCTCGTGAAGGGAGGTGAAAGACCCCCACAGTCACACACGCAGTCTATCACGGATCTGTTTGAATTCCCTTTTCAAGTGAAAGAAGTGTATTATGTTGCCAGAAGGATACTCCATCATCTATAATAAATATTCATCTGTGTGTATCATGCACTTGAGCGGCATGACTGATGAACTCCAGCTCCAGAAATGAATGGGAAACTCACTAAGACAAATGTCACCTTTCAGGGCTGTTCTTTCAGATAAATTGCAGTTAGATTTAAACAAAGTCAGTAATTTCATGCTTTCCAACTGGTCCTGATTCAGTTCAGACAGCCCCCACTGTCTGCACGAGGGTGCTAACACCCAATTTGATTTGTTGGGTTTTGGCAAGCTCTACCAGGGAACAATCAGCAATTTCTACTTAGCAGTCTTATTATTGGAATACAATAATGCTAAAGGTATTTATGTAATTTGGCCAATTTAAAATTTGGGCAGCTTCATTCATGCTTGGTAGGAACGTACAAAGGTATCGCTCTTTTGGAAAGCAATTTGGCATCATGCTATAAAATCACATTTACTCTTCGAGTCAGGAATCCCCCATCTGGAGACTAAGCCAAAAATCTTTTGTAAGGAGAACCATTTATCTCCCAGTCCTCTGGGTTATTTTCATAGGGGGGAAATTCCATATCCTAGGAGAGTCAGAATCCTCCCCTCTTTCCTGCTACCCCAACTGGGAGAGAAGGACTCAGCAAATGGGTACATTTGGGACAAGATGCCCAACAAGTCTTCTGACATATGTTTGACTTCTTCTCACCATGCTGCCTCTGGGAGGCTTGTTTTGTTCTACGTTGAGCAAGAAACAATGTGAAGTTTGATTCAGGGGAAATTCATATGGTTGATAGCTTATTCTCCATCCTTCGAACACTGACACTTTTCTCTCATTGTACCAGGTCTTATGAGAGGAAGAGAAAGGTTTCCATGTATTAGCTTTCATGAAATGCCAATGCTCTTCAGACTCCAAGATATCCACTGTCCTATTCAACGATGGGAAAATTTTAGGAGAGCGTAATTCACTCGGTGTAATGTGCGATAGTAGGTAGCCATTGCAAAGAATGTAAATATCATGTGCAGAATTTATTTTAAAATAATAAAGCAACAAAACCGAGGGATAGATAAAACAGGGCTAGCAAAACTTCAATATTTGTTAAAACCGAGTCATGAAAATGTTAGTGTTCATTACACTGATTTCTCTCTAGAGGTAATCAAATGAGGTAAAATGAGGTGTGGGTCGCACTTCTCTATTTGAATAGATCGATTCTAGTTATCAGTTTGAATAGATAACTTTTACTTGAATATTTATTTTATATGGATTTTTATTCAGCTTTCACATAGGCTAATAAAGGTGCTACTTACCTACAGAGTTTTGTAGCTTGTTGGATGGCAGAATAGCCAGTGTATTCGTGGAATGGAGTTCAAAACAATGTGCACTGGGAGTGCCTGGGCGGCTCAGTCTGTCAAGCGTCCGACTCTTGATTTCGGCTCAGGTCATGATCTCGTGGTTCATGAGTTCAGGCCCCCAACACATGGAAACAACCAAGTTGTCCTTCTATACACGAGCGGTTAAATAAACTGTGGTACATCCATACAGCGGAATATCATTCACTGATGGGAATGAATGTGCTATCAAGTCACGAAAAGATGGCAGAAACTTAAATGCATATGCCAAGCAAAAGCAGCCAATCCAAAGAGGCTCTATGTACTGTATGATTCCACCTATATGACGTATTGGCAAAGGCAAAACAATGGAGACGGTAAAGGGCCAGTGGTGGCCACGGGCCTGAGGGGATGAAGGAAGGGGAATTTGATGGAGCCCACAGGAATTTTAGGGCAGTAAAACTATTCTGTATAATCCTATAAAGCTGATAAATATCATTCATTATACATTTGTCCAAACCATAGAAGGAACAACAGAGTGAACCCTAAGGTAATCTAGGACTTTAGTTAATAACAATATATCGATCTTGGTTCTTCAATTGTAACAAATATACTAAGTTAATACAAGATGTTAATAACAGGAGAAACTGTGGGTGGGAGCCCGGAGATACAAGGAGCACTCTACTTTCTGCTCAACTGTTCTGGAGACCTCAAGCTGCTCTTAAAAACGGTCAATATTTTTCATTTTTTTTATTTAATAAAATTTTTTTAATGTTTTATTTATTTTTGAGACAGAGAGAGACAGAGCATGAGCAGGGGAGGGGCAGAGAGAGAGGGAGACACAGAATCCAAAGCAGGCTCCAGGCTCCGAGCTGTCGGCACAGAGCCCGACACGGGGCCCGAACTCCCGGACCGCGAGATCATGACCCGAGCCGAAGTCGGACGCTTAACCAACTGAGCCACCCAGGCGCCCCAACGGTCAATATTTTTTAAATAATTCTAACATGATAGCAGCAATAGCCCTGTGCCCCGAGTACACGCAGGTGGCCTCTAAAGAGGTGAAGACATGGGTCCAGCCTGCCAGCCATGACTCTCAGAGCAACACTTCTCTGATACTCTTTTCATAGCCAAGGCCCAGAGAAGTGCTCAGTGACACCTGAGACCTTATCCTCATGGCCTGCTCCTCCCATTCCTTTACTCTTGGAAAATTTACATAGTTGGAAATAAATCGGAATGTCCAGCATTTGACAGGTGCAAAGCCACACAACTCATACATTCAGCAGCGACGGCGATGATGCTCATGTTTATTAAAACCAAGCAGTGGGGTGCCTGGGTGGCTCAGTCGGTTAAGCGTCCGACTTCGGCTCGGGTCATGACCCCGTGGTCCGTGGGTTCGTGCCCCGCGTCGGGCTCTGTGCTGACAGCTCAGAGCCTGGAGCCTGTTTCGGATTCTGTGTCTCCCTCTTTCTCTGACCCTCCCCTGTTCATGCTCTCTCTCTGTCTCAAAAATAAATAAATGTTAAAAAAAATAAATAAATAAACAAGCAGCAATGTCAAAACACTTACATCGTACTGAATTGAAACAGGAAACACAAGGACACCAAATTCTATGGACGTGAAAAAACGAAGAGTGTGTACTGAACTGAACTTATATTTAATATCTGATTCTATGGTCCTAAAAAAATCAGTATGTGTGTCATATGATTGGAATTCCAGTTAAAACTGCAGGTGAAAATATGACGGGAAAATAAAAAAGACCCGAAGAAAAGTTTGTGTGGAATTGGAGTTGCTACGGGAAGATGCTGGGATTATGTGTGATTCTAGCAAACCCATCTGACTTCCATCATTTCAATGTATTTTTTGGAAGCTGATTCCCAGTCATTCCATTGTGGGGTGAGGATTCTATGTGCAGTACTCTGCATTCTTAGGGAGTGAGTCCTCAGGGGTGGCCAACACCTTTTATGTCTCAGGCTCAACTACAAAACGGGGAGATTAAGGCAGGAAAATGGCCGGAATCCCATCATTTAGAACGAGGGCTAAAATCCGATGGTCGTCGTACCCTTCTTGGGGAAACATTTTTAATGTTGACTCCACTACCCTGTATTGAAATTCATGTCTAGGCCTCACTAGACTGCGAGCAATGTTCTCCCCATGTCACCACGACACAACCCAGTCCCTGAGACACAGTAGGTGCCCAATAAATGAACAAGTGAGTTCGATTAGTAGTACCCTGAGTTGCCTTTGAATGGATTCCTCACCAAGAATTGTAACCTCTGTCACAACTAGGATGATCTCAGCTTATACTCTTTTAGCATCTTTCCAAAACACGTTACAGGGCTCAGTAAACTACCAACACACTGATGGATGAGTGGAGGGGAAGACCAAAAGCTGACAAACCTACCAATCCATTTGGCCCCATTGTGGGTCACTGACCTTGAGCATTTCAAACCTTACAGAGTTATAATAATGCCTAATGCTTGGGACACCTGAATGGCTCAGTCGGTTAAGCATCCGACTTCGGCTCAGGTCATGATCTCGAGGCTCATGAGATCAAGCCCCATGTCGGGCTCTGTGCTGACAGCTCAGAGCCTAGAGCCTGCTTCGGATTCTGTGTCTCCTTCTCTCTCTGCCCCTCCCCCACTCATCCTCTCTCTGTCTGTCTCTCTCTCTCTCTCTCTCTCTCTCTGTGTGTGTCTCAAAAATAAATAAACATTTTAAAAAAATTTTTTAAACAATGCCTAATACTCATTGAACATCTACTGTGCACCAGGTATTGTCCAGAGCATTTAATGTGCCTTTTCTCAGTCACCACACCTCTATACTCCAAGTACTGCTCAGGCCCCTATATTCTAGTTGAGCAAAATAATGAGGCACAGAAGAACTCAGTCCAAGGTCCACGGCTACTGAGAGGTGAAGCAGGGGTTCAAATCCAGACCGTCTGACCGCAGAGCCCAAGCTGATCGGCATCTTTTTGCGGTGCCTGTTCCTTGTGAGTGAGATCTTCCCTCTGGCAGAATTTGCAGGACAGGAGTGAGAACTTTATCCACAAAGGGTCCGGTGTATTTTTGTTATTACCAGATAAATCTAACTGGCATCGCAGAGTTATTCATCCTGGTTTCCATACAGCAGAAGTTCTGCCAATAGGCTGCCACACTGTTTGACTTCTCATTGACACAGAGCGATGGGAAGTCAGATCACAGAGGTAATGCTGTCTTGATTCCCAAACAGATGAAGTCTGGCAAACAATATATTTTTCCACTCAACGCTGACTCCAACTCCAAAAATTTCTGGAGCCAGCAGTAGCAAAACGTAAACATTGTCAGTGCTTTTAATAAATGACGGTTCGTAAAACCTGAAAAGATTAGAGCTGAGAAGCCTAACTTCCTGTGTTTCCCATCATTTAATAATTTATTATATGAAATCCATTGACCTTTCAGTGGGCTTTTTTTAGAGGAAGCCGGAGCGTTAATTATGGTTTAGCTACTTTACTGAGCGTCATTAGCATACAAATAGGACATCAATAACCAATTACAATCTTCATCTTGGAAAAACAGGTCTCTTCCAGAGCCTTCTGTGACTGCTAACTCAGCCACTTAAAGGTCTCAGCAGTTAATGATGGTGGCATTCAAGGCTCTTCCCAATCTACCCCCAGGGTTCTCTGCAGCCTGACACCCTGCTCCTCCCTTCCAGCTCCTCCTCCTCCCTGTCTGTCACAAGTACTCGATTCTGCCGTTGTAGTGGGAAAGTGGCCGTTGACAAAACCTAAACAAATAGATGTGGCTGTGTTCCAACGAAAATTTACTTACAAAAAAACAGAGAGTAGGCTGGCTTTGGCCCATAAGACATGGTTTGCCGACCTCCGGCTTAGAGCCTGGACTCGAGTCAGAAACATGAACGGCCTTCAAGAAGTGACAGTATGTCTCTGCACCTCAGTTTCCTCATCTGTAAAATGGAGATTCTATAACGTACACCAGGCTCTGTCATTCTCCTGCTAAAACCCGTCCAGTATCTTCCCTTGAGTCAAATGCCGACTCCTCCCCGTGACGCATGATTTAGCCCTTGAACACCCCGCCTCCCGCTTGGCTCTCTTCACCTCCTCCTTAGCGGTGTCCCCATCCCTGACTGCTTTCCCGCCAGGCTGATCTTCTTTCCCAGTCAGGACGTTTGGGACCCAGCCGTCTTTGCCTGGGATTCTGTCCCTCCCACTTGCCATGTGCACTGCTCCCACCCCTCAGGGTCTAAGGCCAAATGCAGTTTTCTCCAAGGGGCTTCCGGTGACAATCCCAGCTGAAGAGGTCGCCTCACACATGAAGAAGCCGCCCACTCTTCTCTGTCCCGGCCCCTTACCTGCCTTTTGTAGCCCTATCCCAATTTGTCTTCATTTAATTCTTCATTGTGTGTCCCTCCACTAAAATATCCATTCCACGAGCGTTAGGACTTCATCGTTGTGTTTCCGGCACCTAGCCCAGTGCCTGGAAAAAATGGTCAATCAATAACTATCTGTGTCACTAATAAATACAATCAATGAGCGTCAGTAGGTGAATGCATCTCAGGTAAGGAAGCAGACTGGTATTTTCTCTCTTCCATTGTTACATCAAGCACGGTAGACCAATGACTCACGTTTCTTCAAAGAGCTGATTTGTTCTAACGTTAATTTCACCTCGTCGCATGGGGATATTTTGATTTCTGGGATGGATACAGCATGAACTTATAGCACTTAACTCGATTGTGCCCCAAATGTCCCACGTTGAGCTACCTCTCAGGCTCCTAGGGCTATCTATCTCTGGCGACACTCCCTCCCATCTACGGAAGACCCACTTCAGACCGAAAACCAGAAGCGAGGCATGGAAAGCTGACAGGCCTGAGTTCTGGTCCCAGCTCTCTCAGATTCGCTGTGTGACCCTGGATAATCCAAGAAACCTCTCTGAACTTGGTTTCTTCAACAGTTTCAGCAAGCAATCTAACATTCCCTGAAGCAGCCCTCAGCTGCCGAGCCACTGGTGTGGACAGATAAAACTGAGTAAGAGAAATATCTGAACACGCCTGCTTCGTGGAAACACACTGTTGCAAAACAAACACCGCCGTGCAACCCACTCTTGGAGAGCTCTCAGGCAGAATGGACTTTCCGGGGCCAAGGCAGTCCCCGAAATGATTAATTATTGTAACAGCAGAAAGGTAGATGAAGAAGCGACAGATGGCCCGTGTGAAATAGCCTAGAATCACCTGCTATGAAATTAATTCCACATCTTGGAGGCTTGGGGCTCAGAGCACCGTGCAAAAAACGACTGTTGATAAATCGTGTGTGTTTGTGTGTCGGCCTCCCTGCAAACACCTAAATAATATATGTCGTGTCATGTTTTCTTTCCTCCATTTCGTTTTCATACATTATCATTTATAGAAAACTGTGGGGAAATGTGGAACATCAATCAAGCCATTAATTCCTGAGATTATGCTAATGAGATGCCTGGAGCGTTTGTTTCCCAGAATAGCTGCTCCCCCAGGAAGGATGCTCTTGGCCCTCCCCAGCTCGGCCCTCCCTGCTCAGATCAGGAGCCAGGGCGCCGCGGTGCTCCCCTTAAAAGGGCACCCGGCACGCCGGCTCTGGCACAGGCAGGGCCGGCCCAGCCGGGCGGCAGAGGCCAGGGCTTCCCTGGGAAGCTGCTGATGAAACGGAAGCGTGTGAAACTCCAGGGGGAGGAAGACGGGAGACCCTGATGAGCTTAGGAGGCCTCGGCCCCAGCTCCCACTCCTGCTGGGGAGCAAAGTGGAGGAGGAAGCCCAAAAGGAAATCAAGAGCCTCCTCAATAAGAGGCTCGTCAGCTGGCGTGGCAAGAGGGGGCCAGAATGGCTGTGACTTCTGTTCACGTGGAAGGAGATCAGGGTACCGAGGTGGATGCCAGAGGAGAAAACCTCGATTATAGTAACTATCACTCGCGAGGTGCTTATTGGCCGCTGGACAACCGTGGGGCACCTGCTCGCAAGCACCGTCACCCCCTTCTATCCGCGGGGCCCGGAAGAGGTGAGTCAATGTTGCCCAGCTGGGGAGGAGCCCTGCCTCAAAGCCGGGTGCGCTACGGCCGAGAGGGTGTGCCCTTTATGTCTTGTACACTGCATACAGATGGAAACTTTGCGGATTTTAACTCACTCTTTGGAAGTCCTCCTGCGAGACAGAAAACGGGTTTAGCCAGCACTGTCTCTGAGATGCTTCGAAACAAAAACAACGGGCTGGAAATGGATATCAGGCGGGGAGCGTTGTGGCAATGAGGCCTGTCTGTACTGTGGTGCTGGTTAATCAAATCTATATCTGTGACACGACCACGTAAAACACACACACACACACACACACACGCGCGAGAGGTCAAGGGAAGCTAGTGAAATCTGAATAAACTCCACTGTCGAACCAATGTCACCTTCCTGGTTGTGATACCGTCCCAGAGCGAGGCAAGATGTTACCACAGAAGGGACTGGCTGTTAGGCACACAGGACCTCCCTGTACATTTGCTATGGACCCGAACGCTTGTGTCTCACCCCAAATTCATCTGTTGAAGCCCTGAGCCCCAGTGTGAGGGGGTGTGATCAGGTTTAGATGAGGTCATGAAGTCAGGGCCTCTATGATGGGATTAGCATCCTTGTAAAAAGAAGAAGAGACACCCCAGCAAGATGTGACTACACAGTGAGAAGTCAGCCGTCCACAAGCCGGGAAGGGGTCCTAAGCAATCAGTAGGAACACAATACACGACCCCATAAAAAATGAGCAAAAAATCGGGAAAGTCAATGGAAACACAACTGGTCGAGAAACACATGTAAACAGGGACGCCTGTGTGGCTCAGTCAGTTGAGCGTCTGACTTTGGCTGAGGTCATGATCTCGAGGTTTATGAGTTCAAGCCCCCCATCAGGCTCTCTGCTGTGCTGTCAGCACGGAGCCCATTTCGGATCCTCTGTCCACACTCCCTGCCCCTCCCCTGCTCACACTCTTTCAAAAAAAAATTTTTTTTAAACTTAAGAATCCCCCAAGGCAAGGGAATTAAAAGCAAAAATGAGCTACAGGGACCTCATGAAGATAAAAAGCTTCTGCACAGCAAAGGAAACAACCATCAAAACTGAAAGGTCACCAACGGAATGGGAAAAGATATTTGCAAATGACATATCGGACAAAGGGCTAGTATCCAAAATCTATAAAGAGCTCACCAAACTCCACACCCGAAAAACAAATAACCCAGTGAAGAAATGGGCAGAAAACATGAATAGACACTTCTCTAAAGAAGACATCCGGATGGCCAACAGGCACATGAAAAGATGTTCAACGTCGCTCCTCATCAGGGAAATACAAATCAAAACCACACTCAGATATCACCTCACGCCAGTCAGAGTGGCCAAAATGAAGAAATCAGGAGACTATAGATGCTGGAGAGGATGTGGAGAAACGGGAACCCTCTTGCACTGTTGGTGGGAATGCAAATTGGTGCAGCCGCTCTGGAAAGCAGTGTGGATGTTCCTCAGAAAATTAAAAATAGACCTACCCTATGACCCAGCAGTAGCACTGCTAGGAATTTACCCAAGGGAGACAGGAGTACTGATGCATAGGGGCACTTGTACCCCAATGTTTATAGCAGCACTCTCAACAATAGCCAAATTGTGGAAAGAGCCTAAATGTCCATCAACTGATGAATGGATAAAGAAATTGTGGTTTATATACACGATGGAGTACTACGTGGCAATGAGAAAGAACGAAATATGGCCCTTTGTAGCAGCGTGGATGGAACTGGAGAGTGTGATGCTAAGTGAAATAAGCCATACAGAGAAAGACAGATACCGTATGTTTTCACTCTTATGTGGATCCTGAGAAACTTAACAGAAACCCATGGGGGAGGGGAAGGAAAAAAAAAGAAAAAAAAGAGGTTAGAGTGGGAGAGAGAGCCAAAGCATAAGAGACTGTTAAAAACTGAGAACAAACTGAGGGTTGATGGGGGGTGGGTGATGGGCATTGAGGAGGGCACCTGTTGGGATGAGCACTGGGTGTTGTATGGAAACCAATTTGACAACAAATTTCATATATTGAAAGAAAATAATAAAAACGTAAGAAAAATAAATAAACACATGTAAACATGTTCACTTTCACTGGTAGCCTGGGAAATACAAATTCAAACAAGGATACGTCATTTCCCGTCATCAGATCTGTAAAAATTGTCAAGTCAGACAATACCAAGAGTGTGAGCCTGAGGGAGTGTGAATTTTTGAACCAGTCCAGGGAGCCATCCAACAGCCCTAGGTCATCCTGAAGGTGTACACACGTAGGGGCTAACGATTGTTCTCCGAGATGTATATACCCCCGGAGACACTCCCCTGGGCACATCTGGAGCTTTATTTGTGACAGTAAAACATTTGGAATCAAGCTTAGCATCTATCCATAGGTGGTTCTGAGTCCGTCGATGCCAGGCCTGACTTCTTCAGTTCCGTACCGTCCATCCTCCCAGCTCTCAGCTCAGCCGAAGGACAAAGGTTTTGACAGAAACGGCATCCCGTGGGGGCAGTCTGTGCTGCTGAGGTTCTGGTTTCTCTGATGTCAGGTCCGGGGGATTGACACACATTTGTGAAACGTAAACACACTTCCGTGTTCTAAGGGCCACCATCGGGGGTGGGAGCTGGACTCAGTCAGTGACTGCGTGCAAGAATGTGCACACGTGGAATCTTTCCTAGACCAAGAACGCACCGGGGATCAGAGGAGGGAAGCCGGAAGCTGGCAAGGTTCAAAGCAGGTGAGCAGGACACCTTTTTGTGAAATCCACAGAAAGGGTGGATCAGGCAGCCTGGGGCAAGTATGGGGTAGGGGGACGGGCCAGGGGGCTCAGGGCCAGGGGCTGCTGGTGACCAGCTTTTAAATGGGAGGCTGGATGAAGGAGACACACGTTGCCCCAGCGGTGCTAGGTGATTTCCGAAGGTTGTCTTGGTTAAGGTAAGAACGTTCTCCATCCTTTACAGAGATGTCAAGACCCAGTTCCAACGGTGCTCATCAAAGTTGCAGGCTGTAAGGGACAGGTCCAGGGTTCAAACCCAGACCAGTCACACCCCAGAAGTCACTGTCGTTCATCCCCTGTCACCTCATCACCTTTCCCTATGGTGAATTCTTTTGCAAGCAATCTATTCCTCTGCACTTTGATTAATGATATTTTGGACCATTGGCCCAGATTCAGGACTGGCTGGGGCGCCAACTCAGTGAGTCTGGTAGCATCACTAGCTGGGTGATAAGAGTGAGGCCCTAAAACTCTCTAAGCTTCAGTTTCCTGTGCTGTAAAATGGGGGTTAGAGCAACAGTACTGATCTCATCAGATGCACCGAGGTAACACTGATCAGGTCCAGCGTGGTTCCTCACACAAGGCAAGCGTTCCATGGGAGCCCAGTATTCTAAGCACTGCACGTGTGTCCGTCTGTCCCTCTTCTTACCCCAGCTAGATCCTAAGTACCTACTGGGAGACGAGCTAACTCCTGTTTATTTTGCATGCCGCACACACGATGCCTAGAAAACACTTCTGGTCTCATAGGTGTTCAACCACAGCGCACTGCACAAAAACAGTCTTTCGCTGGACTGTGAAATCTGGAAGTGCCCTTTCTATGTCCTGCAGCTTTACATTCGTGAGTCCTGGAACACTCCAGCCCCAGAACAGATAATAGGGCTGGCCAACCTGGGCCCGGTTGTCACCAAAAGCTGGAAATAATACGAGCACCAGAAACAGAAGGCACATCTTTTCGGTGCTGTTTGGTTTCGGGTAGTTGGTTCCCCTTCTGCTTACCCAGAAGACTTTTCCTGCCTGTTTTCCTACAAATTTTGAAATCCTGCTAACTCATTCTATTATAATTGGAAAACATACTTTAAAGCACAATGTAAGGGGCGCCTGGATGTCAGTCGGTTAAGCATCCGACTTCGACTCAGGTCACGATCTCACAGTTTGTGGGTTCCAGCCCGGAGTCGGGCTCTGTGCTGACAGCTCAGAGCTTGGAGTCTGCTTCGGATTCTGTGCCCCCTCTCTCTCTGCCCCTCCCCTGCTCTCTCTGTCTCTCTCAAAAAGAAATAAACACACACACAAAATTTTAAAGCACACTCTAAGATACAGGGAGTGAAGTCTTTTGAGAAACAAGCTGAAAGGTGGCCAGATTTTTGTTTATTATGTCATAGTTAAAACAGGGGCATCGGACAGAAAAATGCCGGCAACAATAGTAGCTTGTGTTTGTCTGGCTCTGGCCCATGCCATTGGTCATTTGACTTTAACCATAACGCTGGTGAAGGTCATCGTCAGACCCATTGTACAGAGGAGAAAGCTGAGACCTCAGGGGAATGAATGGTCACGTGAAGAGATACACGCCCACGCAAGGGCCAGAGGCAGAGCTCAAAGCCGGGGCTGCTGACTCCAAACCAAAGTCCCTCACTCAGGCCTTCCCGCAGCAACCTCATTGCCAAAAGCACCGCTCTTGTCTGACCCATCACCCCTTTCACGGTCTCTCAGTTCAAACGGCTAATTCATTCATGAGTTCCAACTTCCGTGTGAACCTCCACAATGATTTCTCCCTTCCTGACGGCATGGTGAGCCTCACCCACCCAGCACACAAGATGCGTCTCTTCTAGTCCACGGGTACAAACACCACAGGTGAGAGGCAGGCACCCTGGACTCCAGTCAGGGCCCTCTTGTTAGTCTGCTGTGTGCCTCGCTTATCTCTGCCTTAGTTTTATCGCCTCCCAATGTGAATTCCAGCCCTGAACCATCTCATTGGGTTGTCGCAAAGCCAAACGGAGATAACATACGTAAAAGCATTTTGAAAACGTTGCAAGTGCCGTGCAAATGCAGGCATCATTATCGCAGCGGCAATAAAAGGGTTGATCTCGCTGATAAATGGCGAGTGTGTTTTCGTGCCTTCAGAGTTTCCAAGAACAGCTAGCATTGCACTTGGCAGATACATCCACGGCAGTTAACCAGAGCCCAGAGTGCTGGGGAAAGGCACAACTTGGCCAAATCCAAATGATTTTAAAAGACTCTATAAAAATAAACAAGTATTCCGATATAATTAATTCCAGCCCCGTCAACCCTTCCCGATACGTGGAGCCACGCAGCGTGTTATGAAGCAATTACCCTTTGAATCCTTTTAATCCCAGCTGATCATTTTCAGCTTTAATTGTCGTGCTGGGTTTGAACGGTGTTGTAGTTCAAATGCAGCCAATTAGCACGGGCCCGGCCACCTTGGGATGCTCCCCATGCAGCGAACACACCACCAAGTCCCCGGTGGACTTTGTCCCAGGTTGTCCCAGAAGCCACAGTTCACACCCTCGGGTGCGGCCTTGGGGCCCACTGAGGCTCCGAGGAAGCCCCAGAAGCAGCGCCCCCCCCCCCCCCCCCCCCCCCCCCCCACATGGGGAGCATCCTAATTTGTTTTGTCCCGTTTTTATTGTCTGCATTTTTTATTTTTACTT
>NC_064812.1:13141563-13164205 GCF_023721935.1 Panthera uncia | reverse complement strand
CTTATTCTTTGGCTCTCTCCCACTCTAACCTCTTTTTTTTTTTTTTTTCCTTCCCCTCCCCCATGGGTTTCTGTTACGTTTCTCAGGATCCACATAAGAGTGAAACCATATGGTATCTGTCTTTCTCTGTATGGCTTATTTCACTTAGCATAACACTCTCCAGTTCCATCCATGTTGCTACAAAAGGCCATATTTCATTTTTTCTCATTGCCACGTAGTATTCCATTGTGTATATAAACCACAATTTCTTTATCCATTCATCAGTTGATGGACATTTAGGCTCTTTCCATAATTTGGCTATTGTTGAGAGTGCTGCTATAAACATTGGGGTACAAGTGCCCCTATGCATCAGTACTCCTGTATCCCTTGGATAAATTCCTAGCAGTGCTATTGCTGGGTCATAGGGTAGGTCTATTTTTAATTTTCTGAGGAACCTCCACACCGCTTTCCAGAGCGGCTGCACCAATTTGCATTCCCACCAACAGTGCAAGAGGGTTCCTGTTTCTCCACATCCTCTCCAGCATCTATAGTCCCCTGATTTCTTCATTTTGGCCACTCTGACTGGCGTGAGGTGGTATCTGAGTGTGGTTTTGATTTGTATTTCCCTGATAAGGAGCGACGTTGAACATCTTTTCATGTGCCTGTTGGCCATCCGCATGTCTTCTTTAGAGAAGTGTCTATTCATGTTTTCTGCCCATTTCTTCACTGGGTTATTTGTTTTTCGGGTGTGGAGTTTGATGAGCTCTTTATAGATTTTGGATACTAGCCCTGACAAAAGGGATTAAACTCTCATGATGCTAGTGCCAAACGTGTCTCTGGATGCCTGGGCAGCACAGAAGGCCCTCGTCACTAGAAATGTTTAAGCAGAGGGCACAGGAGGGAATTGAACATCTGGATGGGTGGGGAGCGGGGGGCGGGTAGTCTTTACGATAACAAAGATTTCTCCCCTCCCCGGAGGTCTGTGATCCTCTGTGATTAGGTGAGAGAACAAGTGTGCCCCCCTGAGAGGCCAAGAGTGACAGCTCTGGACCCAGGATACGCGGGTTCGAATGCCACCCACTGGCTGGAGGAGCCAGAGCAAGAGGACACATCCCTTCTGGGCGTGTTCTACCACGACGGTGGTGGTTGTTACTCGACCTCGCTGTGCCTCAGTTTCCTCACCTGGGAACCGGTGGCAACACTAACACTCCCTTGGGACAGTTGTTCTGAATATGGCATGGGTGAGCACACTTAGGGCAGTCGGCACCGTGTCCTCTTCCCGTGGCTGCCTCGTCACCGCCGTCTTTATTCTCCCTTCGTTGGTGCTAGAACCGCCGTGGCTCCCTCCTGCCCTGCCCCTGACTTCGGCCCTCACATTGTCGCCGTTGCATGCTCTAAGTCCAATCCTGGTCTTTCACTGAAGACAACCCTTCTGTCGTTTTCCGCCACCCACAGGGTAAGCCCTTGTTCCTTGACCCGGTGGGTAACTCGCTTCAAAGCCAGATCTGGCCACTCTCCTCATCATCATGTCCTTCCCCCTTTCCCCACCCCACCCCCAGCTCCCTACAGCTTCTCTCCCAAAGGACTCATCGTTCCCCCGTACCTGCCACACTGAGTGCTTAATGCATGATAGCTATGTATCTCTTAAGTCAACGATCTCAGCACATCTGGGATACGTTTGGGGCGGAGGGGGGCTTTAAAGGATTGGGGAAAATGCGAGTGCAGATCTCCACGCTGCTGTGTGGCCCTGGGCAAGTGTCCTGAGTAGTCAGAGCTTCCTCGTCCTCGTTAGTAGATGGGAGTAACAAGTTGTTCGCTGTAGAACGGTGATGTAAACGGGATGGCCTGTGTGCTGATTCTACCACAGCTCCTGGCACACAGCGGGAGCTCCAGAGCCACTGGCTTTCCTCTTCTCTCCCTAATCTCCCCCCCAACCTGCAAGCAGAGCATCTCCAGGGAAGATGCTCCAGGGAAGCATCCAGAGCAAGCCGCCCTTGGGAGCAGGTTTGGCTGTAAAAACATCATCGGGCAGCAGCCAACACGGGCACTGTGCTTGTTGCCGGGGGTACGGGTGAGGAACACAGACGGGGTTCCCGCTCTCGGGGAGCCTTGTCCCACGTGAAAGACCCACCGCACCTCAAAACAGACCTGCAGGCAGTCCCACAGGGAGGCAGGGTATAGGGTGAGGAGGGAAGGCCACCCCCCAAGAGGCCCTGAAAGGCACGAGGGTGAGAATTTAGTCCCTCCCCAAATTTGGGAGAATTAGTCAAGCTCGTTATTTCCCTCCTTGGAGGGCAGTCCAATATATGCGACAAGGTAGGTGACCGCATCGGTAACTTTGGTGAGTGGAGAAATCAAAGCCGCATTAATGGAGACCACGTGATGAAGGAAGGCTTCATGCCACAAGCCATCCTCGAAGCTCTATTATTCAAAAGCGGACAATAGCAAGATTATAAAAAGACTACCTGTCCCAGACTCTGGGGGGTCGCTCCAGGTTGACAGAATCCCAGAGCGGTATGTTTCCCAGGCCCATCATCACGGAAACCCACCCTCACCACTGGCTCCCCCCACTACCCCCATCAGCCATATCCTCCTTCCCCGGTGCAGTTTGGGTGGATTTCTTTCTCCTTCAACACTGTTCTGATATGTATCTTAGTTGTATTTCACCGGGCTGTAAATATTATGGGGGAAGCACGACACATGGCTTCTTTGCCCATGCCACCACACCCCCCAGGGGACTTCCTAGGACCTGAACTTCCCTACCAAGTGAAGGCAGGGATCGGGAGCAACGAGACCTTTTGCACACCGCCAGTGGGAACAAAATATGGTGCAATCGCTTTGGCAAACAATTTGGAAGTTTCTGTAAAAGTTAAATATACGTCCGCCACATGGTCCACGTGCCCGTCCTCTAGATCTTTAAGAAAAATGGAAACATATGTCCATACAAAGACTTTTACATAAATGAGTATAGGTTTATTAGCAAAACCCCAAAACTAAGAGTAACCACACATCCATCCAGAGTGGACAGATGAACAATTTGCAGTCCATCCACATAATGGAATACTACTCGGCAATAAAAATGAAGAAACCTACATCAACAGGGGTGAAGCTCAAAATGACGACGCTAAGGAAAAAAGAGTCAGACCCCTCCCCCCCCAAAAAAGAGTACACACCGTCTGATTCGATTTATGTAACATTCTAGAAAATGCAAACCAGTATCTAGTGGGGAAGGGGGCAAGGAGAGAAGGAGAGATTACAAGGGGGCAGGGGACGCTTTGGGGAGTGATGGATATGTTCATTATCTCGATCGTGGTGCTGGTTTCACGGATATGTACATGTGTAAAACCTTCACATTATACACTTGAAATATTTCTACTTATTGTGTGTTAATTACACCTCAATACAGCCGATTATAAATAAAAGATGCCTGATAAACTGAACAAGTGTCAGGTGAGAGGGAAATAAGGGCAATGAGAGATAAGGAAGAGGGTGTGGGAGGAGGGCCTGAATCTCAGGTGCCCTTCTCAAGCAGAGGCATGCCCCCAAAACGCTTGATTGCGGGAAGTGGACTTCGGTCTACCAGAGTTCAGGCTGATAGCAAGTGGAGAGAGAAATGTTGACAATAGGCCAATATGCTATGGCCTGGGGTGATTCCCAAGTATCTGGGTAGTGCTGGTTTACTCAGAGATGTGTAGGATTAAACATTTAGGTGGTTTATCTAGAAAGGAGCGCACACACACACACACACACAGGTTTAAAAAGAGGGCCAGCAACCGGTGGGGCAGGATGAGAATACTTTCAAATCCAAGCAAATGTCTGGCTGGAAGCAATCACGTTGAGCTTCTCCTATTGCTGGTGTAACAGACGATAGTTAGTAGCTGGAAGAAGAGCCCCATCGATGAAGGTCTGAGTATGAACTGAGAAACCAAGGAGGTCTCAGTAAGCCAAAGGGGAAGAGGGGAGGGGAGCCTAGAAAGCCTAGAAGGAGGGGAGGTGAGCAGAGGGGCAGCGAGGGGCGAGGCAACGCTGACCCATGTGCTCATCAATTACCAATGGGCAAGCACCAGCTTCTCGGGGACACTAGTGGATACAAGTTAAGAAGGGTTGAAAGGTTCCATCTGAGGGTACCCTCCTTTGGGGGACAGAGAAACTGGGGCTCTGAGGGGAGAAGCAATTTCCCCAGAAAAATCTAGCCTTCGTGGCTGAACACCACAGTGACCACCTCTTAAGAAGAACCGGAGAGGCAGGCAGCAGGTGCTTGAGTCAGCTGCCTGACCTTCTAGCCTGTTTCCCCCACGTCCCCAAGGCCCAACCTGCTATTAAACCTGCTTCCTCACCTGTAAAGTGGAGCAGACTAACACCACCGCCTCATCGGGGTTGTATCAGTCAGGCTCTTCGGAGAAACGAAACGAATGCTTTGTGTCTACGGAGGGAGAGAGTTGAGAGAGTGAGATTTTTAAAGTTTGGCTCATGCGATCGTGGGAAGCAGCAAGTCCAAAGTGTGCAGAGAAGGCCGGTGGGCTGGGGACCCAGGGAAGACTTGTAGGTCAACTCCACAGGCAGGCTGCTGGCAGAATTCCTCCTTCCTTTGGGAAGGTCAGTCCTTCCCTATCCAGGCCTTCGACAGATTGGATGAGGCTCACCCACATGAGGGAGGATAATCTGCTTTACTCGAAGGCTACTGATTTAAGTGTTAATCTCAGCGAAAAATACCTTCACAGAAGCATCTAGGCTAATGTTTGACCGAATACCAGGGGTGCGCAGCCCAGCCAAGTTGACGTCGCAAGGGTGCTAGGAGAAGGAAGCTCACCCCTCTCCCTTTCCAACACTCCCTCCTGCCAAATTGCACAACAGTGTTTACGCTTAGATCAGGCTTCGTAACAACTGGCCTCCCCACCTTCTCCCTCTTCTTTCCTCTCGTACTCCCTCTTACAAAACATCTGGTAACTCATCTGCCCCGTCTTGTCTGCCCTGGGGTCCTATCAGTCCCCCGCACGAATCTGCCCTCTCTAACAATCCCCTGCGCTCTCAACCGGTGGCTCCACGTGAGAATCATCTGGGGAGTTTTTAAACATCCCCTGAACTAGGCCACCCCGCAAATAAATTAAATCAGAAGTTCTGCAGGCAGATCCTGAGCATTACCGGTGTTTGGTTTGTTTTGTTTTTTAACTCCTCAGGAAATTCTAATCTCCAGTGTGCAGCCACATCTCCCCTGTCTTCCATGCCTCAAGACCCAACCCACAACATGTGGTCAGGAATCTCATCTGCCTCTACCTAGTGATGGATTCAACATTTGCTTTCAGACAGCTCCTCTGGAAACAATGCCTTACTGGCATTGTCTCGTGATTCACGAGACAAAGGGTGAGAATCCCAGACAGACCACTGGTGGACGCAGTCTGGGGTACTATGCTTCTAAGGTGACATTTCGTAGCAGGCCACTGCCCAGAGGGTCACCCTGGCTCATGCCACAGCTCCTGGAAAAGCACCTGTCCACTAGCCATGGGCGTCAACGACAGCAAGAAAGAAGGAAAATATGAACACACTCAATGAGTCAGATCAGCCCAATCAACCCTGGAGGCCAATGACACACATGAATTCAGATCCCACTGGCACAGACCAGTCGGAATAAGAACCATCATTAACTGGGTATATTGCCAGACCTAATACTATGGGGCCCAGCTTTCATTTTTTCAAATCCTCACTACTCGAGGAAGTAGATCTTTTAATCTCCATGTTAAAAACGAGGAGACTGGGGCTCGGGAATTATAAACTATGTGGCCAACACTGTGCAATGAAGAGGACCAGAGTGTGATTTGCAACGCATTTTCATATCCGTTGTCTCACTGGATCTTTAAGACATCACCTCTCATTTTTCTTAGAAGACTGTACTTCCCTACCAACTCACAAGGGTATGTGTTTCACAGATAAGGAAACCAAGGCACCAAGAGTTTTTGAGATATCCTACCCCAGTCACATACCCGGTTAGCCACCGAACTAGGACTTGTACCCTCATCTCTGCCCGTCAGCTCTTCCCTGCTCTCATTTACATATGGCGCTCTCTTTCAACTCCTTTCCACTCTCTGTCACTTCACTAAGGGGTATGAGTATTACGGTAACCTGCTCAACTTGAAGTAACTCCTCTAAGTTTCTCCACCAACCCCCCATCCAAACAATGGGCTCCCACCAACTGTATTTGTACAATAGGATACCCGATCCCTGCTTCAGTGAATGGGACCACCAACGGGCCTCTCTGAATCCAGCTGAGCCAATAAGATTCTCTTCCTCAAGAATTTGGAATTATACTGAGACAATGTCTCTTTCTTCATGTGGCCAGTGCTGTAACATGTTGACTTGGAAGCTGAGAAGTAAGTGATAATAATGTGGAAATCATCAGTGATGCTCGCCAAATATTTCCAACTCCCTGCTTTCTGGGCACGTGGTAGGATTGCACGTGGAGAGTGTCTTTTCTGGGCCCCTTGTGATTGGGTGGGTCCAAGCTCTGTAGCTGCCAATGGGATGTAAGTGGACGTGCTGTGTGCACTTCTAGGCATGATCACCTCATTGCTGCTGTAGGACCTTTAAAAGTTCTCCCTCCCTTGCCCTCAGAGACCAGAAATATCTGACTGCTTTATCAACCTGGGTCTCAGTGTGAGGAGGCATGGAGTGCAGCTCCCAGCCCACTCAAAGTAGGCATGCAGTGTGAGCAAGAATGAAATCCTTCTTTTCGTGAACCACTAAGATTTTGGAGCTGTTTGTTAACACAGCCTCATCTAGCCCATCCTGATGGATAATTATAGAATAAGACTAAACCCTTATAAACCACTAAAGTTTGGGGATTATAAATGTAGACCTAGACCAAAGGTTGGCAAAACATAGTCTGTGGGCCATGGCTTTTTTTTTTTTTTTTTTTAACATTTATTTTCAAGAGACAGAGAGAGACAGAGCATGAGCGGGGGAGGGGCAGAGAGAGAGAGGGAGACACAGAATCTGAAGGGGGCTCCAGGCTCTGAGCTGTCAGCGCAGAGCCTGACATGGGCCATGGCTTTTAAATAAAGTTTAGGGGCACCTGGGTGGCTCAGTTGGTTAAGTGTCCCAACTCTTGAGTCCAGTTGAGGTCATTATCTCATGGTCATGGGATCGAGCCCCGTGTCAGGCTCCACGCTGAGCATGTAGCCTGATTGGGATTCTCTCTCTCCCTCTCCCTCTGCCCCTTCCCTGCTCATGTGAAAGAGAAGGAAAGAAAGAAAGAAAGAAAGAAAGAAAGAAAGAAAGAAAGGGGGAGAGAGAGGGGGGAAAGAAAGAAAGAAGAAAGAAAGAAAGAAAGAAAGAAAGAAAGAAAGAAAGATGGAAGGAGGGAGGGAGGGAGGAAGAGAGAGAAAGTTTATTGGAATGCAGCCATGCTCAATCATTTGTGCACTGTCTCTGGTCTCCCTCATGCTACCGCAGAATTGAGTGATTGCAAACAGATCTAATGAAAAGCCCAACATACATACAATCTAGCTCTGAAGAGAAAAATTTGCTGATCCCTGACTTAGACGTGCTGACCGCAACAACAATAGCAAATACCTACATGGTAACAGGGGTGTGCCAAGAACCACCCTAAGCATTCGATCTACACTAACTCACTCAATCCGCATACCTACCTGGGTTTCTCTGCCTCCATGCTGGCACCCCGGCCTCCCTGAAGACATTGTTCACGTTGGGAAACAGAACCACGTGGGCTTAAAGTTTTCAATTCCCCTCCATCACCTACCTCTCACCTACTATTAAAAGAACAAACCCTGGGGCGCCTGGGTGGCGCAGTCGGTTAAGCGTCCGACTTCCGCCAGGTCACGATCTCGCGGTCCGTGGGTTCGAGCCCCGCGTCAGGCTCTGGGCTGATGGCTCGGAGCCTGGAGCCTGTTTCCGATTCTGTGTCTCCCTCTCTCTCTGCCCCTCCCCCGTTCATGCTCTGTCTCTCTCTGTCCCAAAAATAAATAAAAAATGTTAAAAAAAAAATAAAATAAAAAATAAAAAAAAATAAAAAAAAAAAAAGAACAAACCCAGTCTCCTTCTTGTGACATACAAGACCCTCCATAATCTGAAACTCCTCTCCTTCTCCCACTTCATTCTTCCCACCCTTGCTACAAATTTCACGTTCAACCAATTTTGCCCATGCTGTGCCCTTCTCTTGGAATGCCCTTCCGCCCTTTCTTGGCATAATTAACTCCTCAAGTATTGAATCAGGCTCTATCCTTTCCAGCAGTGAATCCCTAAAACCTCCCACACCAACCCCTCCAGCCTGACTAGTGTCCATGTCTGAGCCCAAAAACTGTTCTGTGATTATCTCTATCTTAATCACTTGTCTTATTACCTTCTCCCAGAAAGATTAATTCTTTATCCTGCAACCCCTCATTGGCCCGCGAGCTCCCTGAGAGCAGGGGCTAGGTCCTATTCCCAGTTACCCCCAGGCTAGCAAAGCTCCAGGCCTGGGGGGTAACACATAGTAGATGCTTGTTGAAAGACTATCAACCTTCTTAAAAGCCCTATTGATATTCAGTGTCATAATTGCTTGTTTAGAGAGGGCTGGGAAAATGATTCCCTTCTCAAGTTCAGAACCAATGGAGAATAAGACACAAAGACCCACACGGTAGAGGGCCTGGGTGGTTCTGTCTGTTAAGGGTCCAGCTTCAGCTCAGGTCATGACTTCACGGTTCATGAGTTCAAGCCCCGAGTCGGGCTCTGTGCTGACAACTCAGAGCCTGGAGCCTGCCTCAGATTCTGTGTCTCCCTCTCTCTGCTTCTCCCCCACTCATTCTCTCTTTCCCTCTCTCTCTCTCCCTCTCTCTCTCTCTCAAAAATAAACATTAAAAATTAAAAAAAAAAAAGAAGACCCACATGGACATCAAAGGATCGGAGAATCTGATCGGAGAATCTGGCTCTAAAGCTCTGAAGTAACAAGAGGTGGGCAAATATATCACTCTGAGTTAGGCAGACCCACCAGCCATCTTGGTTGAACTGTAAAACTGTGGGTCTTTCCAGCACATGCAGAGTCTGTCCCAGTGAAGAAAGTACGTGTCCTAAGGCCACACTGCTGCACTTAGTAGGTACTCAATAAATACCTGTTGCTGGAAGAAATCAGCAATCACAGTCCAGAGGATGCCTGAACCTAGGCACTGGGCTTAGCCCTGGAGGCCTTTCTCCCCTCCAAGGACCCAGTCACTCTCTCCATAATTCCACGGAATGCATTCCTTTCTTTTTTTTTTAACTGGAACATACTATTTATTACAAAATAACATTGGGAATTAAGATATAAACAACAAACATAGATTATTTCCTTAAGTCTCTTTATATTCAATTTGAGGATGCATAGTCATTTTTTTCCAGAATACCATTTCACGCAGAAGGTATTCTGATTTTTTTTTTTAATTTAAATTTTAGTTAACTTCAGTGCAACATTGGTTTCAGGACTAGCATTCAGTGATTCATCACGTACATACAACACCCAGTGCTCATCCCAACAGGTGCCCTCCTTAATGCCCATCCCCCGTCTAGCCCAGCTCCCTGCCACCTCCCTGCACCAACCCTCAGTTTGTTCTCTATCGTTAAGAGTCTCTTGTGGTTGGTCTCCTTCTCTTCTCTCCCCTGCCACCGCCCCGCTTCCTATATGTTCATCTGTTTCGTCTCTTAAGTTCCACATGAGTGAAATCATATGGTATTTGTTTTTCTCTGATTGACTTCATTCGCGTAGCATCGTACATTCTAGCTCCATCCATGTGGCTGAACGCACTCTTCAGTTAAGGCGGACCATGAACAAACAACACCCCCTAGAACTTCTTGGCTATATTCCCATCGAGCAGCAAGGAAGGAGCCATATTGGTTAACATGAGCTGGTTTCTTCTGCTGATGAATCTCTGGGGTTTTACAGTTCGGCGCAGACAACTTTCTTCTCTCTACCATCCCAGAGGTACTGTCTGAGCCATCTTCAGAACGCTGGTGCTTTCTGCTCCAAATCCCATTACCTTTTTCCCCCCTCATATCCTTTTGTTTTTCCTTTGAAGGTAAAGGAAAAAGCTATTACGTGATACCTATTATGTGGCTGTCCACACCTTATAGCATTACTGTGTCGCACGAGGAACCTGGGAATCTGAAGCAGACTTGGGTCAAATCTTAGCTTCCATTACTCCTTACCTGTGTGGCTTTGGCCATATCACTAACCTTGCTGTGCCTCAAGTTTTCTCACCTGTGAAGTGGGGGAGATGTTAGTAATAACATGAATAATAAAAATTGCAACCCTAAAAGTACATGAGTCTCCTCATTTAACAGGTGAGAGGATGTATACGGTCACATAATGCCAGCACATAGTAGGAGCTCAACAAATATTTATTGAATAAAGGAATGTTTACTCTCGTGCCTGATACTGACTTCTAGGAACTTTGCTGGGGTTCCTCTCCACCTCGCCCCAAGATAAATACCATCTCCTTCCTCTTCCCTGGCCACATGAGCGCAGCTGAGTGATTCCCGCAAAGTAATTCGCGAAGGCACTTTCAGTGCTAGAATGCTAGGAAGGAGTCCTTCAGTTAACAATATGGTGGCTACTGTGTCATTTTTAAGCAATATATACATTGGATTCCAAAGAAGAAGTGTTATATATAAAAAGGAACATTAAACAAGAAATTTTAAAAAATTAAAAAAATGAGAAAAAGGGGGGGCACCTGGATGGCTCAGTCGGTTAGGCATGCAACTTTGGCTCAGGTCATGATCTCACCATTGTGGGTTCGAGCCCCGCATCGGGCTCTGTGCTGACGGCTCAGGGCCTGGAGCCTGCTTCGGATTCTGTGTCTCCCTCTCCCCTCCTCACACTGTCTGTCTGTCTGTCTCTCTCAAAAATAAATAAACATAAAAAATTTAAAAATTTTTAAAAAGGAACATTGCATCATTGATTTCCTCCCTTCCTCCAATGTTATCTTATTTTCTTTTAAATTGAACTTATGTGTGTTTAAACTTGTCTCTGGACTCGCAGTGACTCAAAACACAAACACAGACGTTGTAAAGGAAAGTTTGCCGCCCATAAGATCCACAGAGTAGAGGCATTTGAGGACTTTCTTCCTTTTTTTTTCTTTTCCTTCTTCTTTTTTTTTTTTTTTTTGACACGCACTTTCCCCTTCTGTCACTCCTTAGCTCGGCTTAGCTGTACCTACGCTCCGTTCTGAAATGCTATCTCCTGAATCTCATCTTGTTTATTCTTTTAAGCTGCTGTCTTTCAAAGCATTTCAAGGGAAATGCATTCAGAGAGGCATCATCAAGACTCAGTAGTATTGTTTGATTACACGTGTTTGATCAGGATGAACCCCCTTTCTCTCTTCCGCCTCCCTTACCCTACGGTTGCTACACCCTCTCCCAGATAACATTAACACAACAGCCCAGTAGATCCATCATGAGGAGCACCTTTCAGATAAGACCAGACATTTCTAATTTCTCTAAAGCTCATTTCCAGGAGCCGAGGAGAGGAGATGGGAAGGGAGGCTGAAAGCGCCCTGGCCTTCTCTGAACGCCAGCCTGGCACCTCTCTAGAAACAGACAAAGTGTCCTGGAGAGTGTGGGGTGTGTCCTGGAAAGGCCATCTGCATTACTGTCACTTCCAACCTGCCTCCAGGTATGTTAATTCCCAAAGATCAGTTGAGAAGTTAAGATTCTAAAAAATGACTACCCGCAAGTCTTCTGTTATGGGTCAAATTGTGTCCCCTAAGATGATACATTGAAATCCTAACCCCCTGGGACCTATGAACGTGACCTTATTTGGAAACAGGGTCTTTGCAGATGCAGTCAAGTTAAGATGAGGCCACACCGGAATAGGGTTGTGGTGGACTATAATCCAACATGACTGGTATCCTCGTAAGAAGAGAGGACACACCGGGACAGACACACAGGGAGAACCCCCGTGTAATGACGGAAGAAAAGACCCAAGTGATACATCTTCAGCCACGAAATGCCAAAGATGGCCAGAGACACTAGAAGCTAGGAGAAAGCCATTGAACAGATTCAGATTCTCCCCTAGAGTCTTCAGAGAAAGCAAGGCCCTGGAAACACCTTGGTTTTAAATTTCTAGCCTCTAAAAGTATAAGATAATAAGTGTCTGATGTTTTAAGCCACGCAATTTGTGATACTTTGCTACGGCAGCCCTGGGTTGACAATACAGTCTCCAACCTGCTCCCTCCTGCCTCTTTTCTTCCATATGGGACATTCCCTCTGCCTACACGAACTCCCCATTCCCTCCCAAACCTGTCCCAGGTCCTGGAATGGTGCCTCTGGTCTCCCAAAACCTCTGCATTCCCAACCTAACACTTTCCAGGGTGCATTCTGACCATCGTTCTGTGCCCACAAGACGGTGTCTCAGTCTCTTTGAATGCTTTGCACACCGTGCATTGCTTAGTAGATATTCAATACAGGTAAAAAGAGAAAAAAAATAAAGGAAGCAGTCAGAGGGAGGAGGTGGGTCATGTCTGAGGTCAAATGTGAAAAGGTTCAAACAAGGGATGTGGCTTTAAAATCAGGGTGCAAGTGACTAAGGTTCTCATTTAGTGAACGAAATATATATGTAACAGAAGCAGGTGGAGGTTGGGGATCAGAGGAACCGTAGGTGAAGGGGAAGTCTGATTTAAAATGCAAAAGCTGTTAAGGAGGCCAATTAAAGCTGGTGAACATAAATTGTCGGGATAGATAGAGGGACTAATACAAGACACTTGAACTTTGCATCATGCAGAAACATGTATTGCTGGCCTGGGGCACTTACCTTTCTGTTTCAGCTTTGGGTGCATCTCAAAGATGGTGCCTCCTATTTGATTGAAAATCAGGAGCAAGGATTCATTTGCCATACTCTACATACTCACACACTCTCAACTGGGACACAAGTTGGTGCTCACCTAGGAAGCTTTGGAGGGGTGGACCTCCTGATACCGCTCGTGGCGGGGTTAGGAAAACTTCACCCCGTAGGGATACCAATAGCAAACAGGTGAATAGTGGTAGAGTGTCAAGGATCGACCATGGATTTCCATACAATCATTGTATCTCGACCTCACATCCGTGAGGTGAGGTAGGTGTCATTATCCCCACTTCATAGATGGGAAGACTGAGGCTCAGCAAGGTCAAGTGGCTTTCCACTCAGCTAGTGAGTGGTTTACCCCATTGCCTCTTGGCCAATGTCCTCCCAGGTTGCCTAAGATGAACATGTGAGAAAGCCTTATTTGTTGAATTGCCTTAGAAATAACAGCAATCGTTAATGTTCAGAACTCGGTAATGGCCAGAGGTTCTCAATAGTGAAAATGGCTGCCTCAAAACATGTATCTGCCCACCCTCACCAAAAGGTCACGGCCGAGGATGCTGCCTCTGTAGGTAGAGCAGGGGCCCTCAAAGACCCACCTCACTCTCACGTTTGGTCCTGAACGATTTGCCTTCATCTGGTCATATGCTTCTCCTTGTTCTCCTCTTCTCACTTATTTCTTCATCCCTTCTCCCAGCCCCCTCTGCTTTTGATTGCCCTGCCTGGGGCACCCCCTGCTCTCCCCACCTCCCTTTGATGGCTCACTCTGGACAACTCCCATGCATCCTTCTGGGCTCAACTCGAAAGTCCCCAAACACTGTGGCTTACACCTATGGTTTCACGTCCTAACACTTGCCATCTGCTGTACTTGTCTACTGACACCCCTCTCCTGCATTAGGCAGTGAGGTTCTGGAGGCTGGGGTCACCTATCACTGATGTCTCCCCGGTGCCCATCACAGAGCCTGGCACGTCAACACTGTCGTGTTGATTCTACACAGCATGACAGCTTTGACGGCCCCCGTGCCCTCTGTTTTCCCTCCCCCCTTCTCAATGCCACAATTCCCCACCCATGAAGATGCTACCAGTGGCACACTGCAGACCTCTCTTCCTTGTCTGCCACCCTTCTAGAGACTTCTACGCTCTGCAAAGCTCAACTTGCAGAGCGGTAGAAAAGGGGGGAATCATGGCCGATTCCTAGAGTACCTGAAGGATTTGATAGAGACTGATGTGGGTCTGGTTCTTTTTTCTTCCTTAAATGGGGGTTTTCTGCTGAGGGTAAGGGTCTCAAAAGAGCACTGGTTGAGCCAGGCATCTCCCAAGAGTCCCAGGGCCTCTGTGGACTTGTCTTCATGCACAGCCCTGGATGATTTCAGTGAAAAACAAGGGAAAGGAAGCAAACTGGAGAGCCCTTCCAAAGGACTGAACCAAATAGGGAGAAAGATTGGTCTGGAAAGACTGTGAAAATTCTGAGCTTTATATTATTGCAACAGGCAAGGAGAAATCAGACTTCTGAGCCAGAGAAGAACATGTCCAAAAGCCCACGTGCAATACACGGGTTGTGGGCTCAGGATTCCACCTGGGAAGAAAGTCACAAGACACCACAGATGTTGTCCCCATTTATAAGGTAAGGTGACAGGCACTGGCTTGGCTTTTGAAGGTAGAGAGATGAGTAAGAAACTGCTTTCCCCTGGAGGAATCATAGTATTTTAACAGAGAAAAGCCGGAAGAATAGCTCATTGCTCAACATCCTAACTCTATGACAAACAACCTCTTCCAGCTCATTCACTTAACAGATATTTAGTCACACAGGGCCTTTCGAATTTTTTACACTGTGGACCACTTCATACAGGACAAAGACCTGTGCCCCAGCAACAGAGGTATAGGAGGGGAGATTACTAAGAGGTCTGGGATGAATCCCTTTGCAATGCAAGTAAAAGCTTTCTTCCTGTTATTAATGTTATAAGTCAATTAATCATTTATAGTCAAAACCAGCATGACAAGAAGCCAAGACCACTAAACCAACCACAGCTGGAGAACCTTCATTTCTATTTAGTCTTCCAGATTCATCTGAGATTTCACTTCCTCTGGGAAGCCTTCCTTGATTTCCTCCTTTATATAACAGGATGACTTTCTCCTCACCCTTTGCCATCCGCATATCATGTTGCACCATTATTTCCATTTGTGTGTGTATGTGTCTGCGAGTCCAGCGTCAGACCATGAACTAACCTCTCAAGGGCAGGGCTGAGTGTCCGTCCTTGCCAAATCAACACCTGGATTTGTCTCTCCGACAGCACATAGTGACGAGGTCTAGTCATGCTCTGTTGAAATAACCTGACACGAGTCTAGAAGAGAAAGTCAGTTCACAGGTTGTCAAGTCTTGGTACGAGCCATTTGCAAGCTTACCTTGGGCTTCAGGATGAATAAATTTGCCTCAGAGAGCCCATCTATGCTGAAAATCAAAGACCAACTAAAGGGATAGATTGCCTCGGCGAACCACCAGCCAAACGACAGCCAGCTCCCGCCAGTTGGAGGTCACTCAGAAATGTGACATTAAATTCTCCACCAACAGTGTAGAGAAATCAACCAAGTCATTCTTGATCAAAACGTGGTTACCAGTTACCTAAACGTCTCCCACAAAGAGACGAACCTTCATATACGCAGGTTTCTAATTCTCTCCACGGAGTGTAATAGATTGGCTATCGACCAGATAAATCATCCAATTAAACCTCCTCATTGGCCCCAGCCCAGGCCCCCCGCCTCCTCCTGCAGGGACCTGATTCATGCCCCATGACACCTGTCAGCAGGGCCCCTGACCTGGTTCCCAGGGAAGGACAGGGCAGCCTAAGAGAGCAAGACAAAAAGGCCGAGCGGAGGCCCAGCCCAAGGGCCAGCGGGGAGGGAGGTTTCCCCAGAAGACAGACGTAAGCCCAACTCCGGGCCCACACACTGGCTGGCTGTTACCTGGGAGCCTCACACTCGGTGTTTCCAGAGTGCCTCCACGGACAGATTGCAGCCTGCACATTACTCAGCAGCCGCGAGGGTGAGCCCCGCGGGGGAAGCACCAGCCTTCACAAGGAAACCAGTCCACGCCCAGGTTGCACCTTTTACCTGGGGAACTCGCCCAGGGCCAATTCCTATGCCCGCTTCCAAGAAAGCCAGCTAGAATGGGTGCTTGCTGGGGAGCTGCTTCAGCTTCTGCAACTTATTTCCCATCCCTTGCCCGTTCTCCACTTGTCTGAGTTTTTCTGGGTGTTCTAGGGCCTCCCCCACGGGGGTGCGGGGGGACCCGGGATGAGTCAGCAGAGACAAGAATCGGGGGTGTGTCCCAAAGAAGGTTTCACAAAGGGAAGATTGGAGTGGGTGTTTGCAACAGTCACCCTCTTCTTCAACTACTGTCTTCCATCATCCACTCGGGCCGCCTTGACACTCCCGCCTGAACTCTCCACAAGGCTCGTGGGAACCTCTCGCTCACCTTCACGAATCCCTTCAAGGGCCCCTTGTTGACCTAGTCAGAAGTCATTAGCCAGACAGACACAGCCTCCCCCCCACCCCCCCGCCCTCCATCTCCCAGACTTGCCTCCAGGCTCAAAGCTGGCCCAAGGAGCAAATGCGGACCAGTGACCCCGCCACATCCACTTTTCCCAATCTTACACGGGTAATTGTGCCCACACAACCTCACAGTCCCCTCGCTTTCCACACTCCCTGCAAGAGAGAGAGTTTGGAGGTACCGTGCCCCACCCTCATGGCATCTTACGCTGCAGATTACAAGCCAACTTGGAGCTTCCCAGATATGCCACGGGTCGGTCATCCGCCAAGCACCGGTATTTCTGGAGCCAGGCACGGGCAACATCACGAGGAACGACAGTCAGGGTTGGTCTTAGATTCCCCAGGAGAGGAGATGAAACCAAGCCAATGGCTATGCCTTCGTGCAGGCTGTGCCCTCTGCCAGGCAACCCCTCTCTTCTCTGCTCTCCATTCACGAAGCAAACTCCTGCTCCCTCTTCAAGACTCACCCCACATACCATTTGCTCGGTGAGATCAATCGGGCCTCTTCCAGTGATAGGCCTTCTGGGTTCTCATCGAACCTCGATCTGTTTTGCTGTGTGTCCCTCCGCATGAAGGGATAACCTCCTTGGGGACTTGGGGACAGGAATCTCACTCTCCTTTCCGTATCATCATGGGGCGAGCTCCATCAGTACTGGCGACACGAAAGAGCACCATCTCATAGCCTTTCGGATCGCCTTCAAAATGGAGCCCAGGATGACCTGTGACACCCTCCCCCTCTCCTGCAGGCATCTAAGACCCCCAGACCTCTCCAGCAACCCTCTCCTGGCCTCTCCACTTCCAGGCTCGCTCCCTGCTCTAGTCTCCACGCAGCGGCCCACAAGATAATTGTCACAACTAAAAGTTGGCCACGTTGCTCCCAGTTCCAAATCCTCCACACCTGCAGCCATGTCCCAAGTCCCTCCCGTGCACGTCCCACAGGGCCCCCGGTACAGATATCTGCCATCATCGTCCTCCCACGACCTGCATCTCCTGCCAGCCTGACCTGCTTCTGAAACCTAGCAAGCATGCATCTGCCTGGCCGCCTTTGCCCTCCCATCCCCTCTGCCCACACACCTCCCCTCCAACGCCTTCATGCCGTGCTTGTTCCCTCCTTCAGGTCTCTGCGAGATTCCCTGCCTTCTGTCTGAAACCGCATCCTCTGTCCTGCGTCCTCTCCCTCCGCCTTATTGCTAGTGTCACAGTGCTTCTCATCGTTAGAGACGCTCATTAGCTTGCTACGGCCTGTTGCCCACACCGGAGCCCCCAGGGGCCACGGCTGGCCCCGGGGCCACAAGTGCAGCAGGAATCTCTAGTAAGATGCTAAGCCCCAATTTCCGACTCCCGGTGGCAGGCATCGAGGGATTAGGGGAGAGGGGAGAGACCACCTTCCCTCACTCTCCCAGTCCAGGATGTGAGGATGCGATCACGGAGTTTCTGGGGCAAGAGCTGGGCTGGAGGAGCCCACCCATGGCCGGGTGACCCACGAGAGGCCCATTGGCTGCTTGGGAGGGCACACATTGGCTAAGCCACACTCCTCAAACCATTTCCTGGCAGACTATGGAGCAACTGGCAAGGCAGGGACTCTGCAAATTAACCTGCGTCTATACTGCAGCCACGGCCAGAATCTGGTCACAATGCTTCACCACTGCTTGACCTCCCTCAAAGACCCCCTTTGCTTCTTTTCTGGGGCTTTCTGCAGCTTACGAGACTTTCCAGATGTGGCTCCTGACTTTCTCTCCCCTCTGACTCACCCATTCCTGACTCTTGTCATTCATTATTCATTCTTTTGGTTCCAGCCCTACTAAAGATTGTCTGTGGTTCCCCCAGGGGCCACACTCTGTTCAGCCTCCCCCCCCCCCCTTGCTTACACTGGTCTCTCTGCCTGGACTGCCCTTTCCTCTGTCCCTTGGTGGCTATGGTTCACTCATCTTTTAAGCCTCAGCCCAGAAGGCAGCACCTCTATAAAGTATTCCCCAGCACCTTTTCGAAGTTTGCCCCAGTCCAGGAACAAATGTTTTCCTTTGTGTTCTCTGTCCCCAGGACAGCATTTATTTTTTTAATATGAAATTTATTGTCAAATTGGTTTCCATACAACACCCAGTGCTCATCCCAACAGGTGCCCTCCTCGATGCCCATCCCCCACTTTCCCCTCCCTCCCCCCCCCCCATCAACCCTCATTTTGTTCTGTTTTTAAGACTCTCTTATGGTTTGGCTCCCTCCCTAACTTTACTCTTTCCTTCCCCTCCCCCACAGTCTTCTGTTAAGTTTCTCAGGATCCACATAAGAGTGAAAACATATGGTATCTGTCTCTCTCTGTATGGCTTATTTCACTTAGCATCACACTCTCCAGTTCCATCCATGCTGCTACAAAAGGCCAGATTTCATTCTTTCTCATTACCACGTAGTACTCCATTGTGTATATAAACCACATGTTCTTTATCCATTCATCAGTTGATGGACATTTAGGCTCTTTCCATAATCGGGCTATTGTTGAAAGTGCTGCTGTAAACATTGGGGTACAAGTGCCCCTCTGCATCAGCACTCCTGTATCCCTTGGGTGAATTCCTAGCAGTGCTATTGCTAGGTCATAGGGTAGATCGATTTTTAATTTTTTGAGGAACCTCCACACCGTTTTCCAGAGCGGCTGCACCGGTTTGCAACAGGACAGCATTGATTTCACTTTGATGGATGTGTGCAGGGCTCTCTCCCCAACTAGGCTATGAGCTCCTTGAAGGCTGAACCCCTTATTCACCATGGCTCCCAACAGCCAGAGAAAAGTGAACAAACCACAAGTCAGACCATGTCACTCCCTTGTTCAAAAGCTTCCCCTGCTCCAACCTCAGAGTGAAAGTCAAAGTCCTTGTGTTGGTCTATGAGGCCCTATGAACCCTGCACAGCCCCTGCCCACCCATTAGCTCTCTGACCCTATTACTTGCCCCCTCACTGGCTCTTCTCAAGCTACATCAGCCTTCTTATCATTACTTAAACATATTAAGCACCTCAGGGCCTTTGCACCAGCTGGGCCGGCTTCCTCAAACCCTCTCTTGCCTCAGTTTCCCAACTAGCTCCCTCATTCCATTAGGTGTTTGTTCAAATGCTGCCACCACTCCAGGGAGACCTTCCCTGACCAGCCCTCTTAAAATCAAAGCTCACACCCTACACTTGCTGGCATTTCCTATCTTCATTCTCCACCTCACTTTTCTCCATAGACTATCACCTTCTCACAGATTATGTTTTATTTATCTATGTTGTTTATCGTCCACCTCCCCCTAGTGTGGTATACACTTCAAGAGGGCAAGAATTTTTGCCATTCTGTCCATTACTATGTAGGCAATGCCTTGAACAGTGCCTGGCAGGTACGTAGTAGGGACTCCATATTTTATGAATGAATGAAAAAAATGATGCCCCTAGCATCTAGTATATTTCCTGGCACATGGTAGACTCCCAGTGAATATTGAATAAATGAAGAGAAAGAAAAAGAGAAACAAGACAGATGGAGAAAGAGAAAACAAAGGAGGACAGGAAGGGCAGAAAGGAGGGGGGGAATGAAGGAGGGAAGTGGGGAGGAAGAAACAGAGACAGAGAAAAAGGCGGGCCAAATCTGCTCAAAGTCCCTGACAGTCGTGCATGTTGTGGACTTGAGGAGCAGAAGTTTGTAACTTGGAACTGCCTGTCTGAGGTTCTCCGGAAACTTCTCTGCCGTCAGCCTCCCTTTGCCAGCACAGACCTGACCGGAAAAGAAAACATGAATGTTTTATAAGGATGTTGGGACTCATCCTTGGCAAATTCTATGGGACAGACTGCCTACCCGTGAGGTCTGCACACTCTCGACTCATCTCAAGCTTCGGTCGAGAGCCCTTCACTCAGTATTTTGCAAAGACTTTTGTTTTTTAGAGAATGCACTGCTTGACAATGACAAAAGTGATACCTGCAATGACACGAAGGAGAAAATAACAAAGCTCTGAGCCTTGTTTGCTTCCTGCCTTTTTTCTGTGCCCACACAGGATTTTTTAAATCAAATTGCAATTGCCCTCTGCGTGCGTATAACTTCTCAGCCAGGGAGGAGGAGGCCTGGGGGCAGTGGAAGGCACAATCTTTGGACACAGGCCCATCTCGGACCGGTCCTGGCTCGGATACTTGGTGTGTGAGAAGCTCCCTTATAAAGTGATCATTCCTCATGCTTTGCCAGGGACCGTCCCAGTGCGCACCTGCTGTCCCAGTGTAACTAGTAAGGATGCCCCTTTCGTGCTCAAAGTGTGCCAGTTTAAGCAATTCATTATATGGTCCTACTACACTTAACCCTGTGATCTTTGGTTTCCTCGTCTATTAAAGACAGAAAACAATGCCTGTCTCCAAACTACAAGAATTGTATTAGTTATGTCCGCTGTGTAACAAATTATCCCTAAACTAGCTGCAGTGTCTTTTACTCTCAAGAGTGACAAGACATCACTCTGCCACATAGACCCCAAGGAACGGATACCAGGAGGTGGGATCCCTGGGGCCATCTTAGAGGCTAGTGATCATAGTATGTAATTTAAATGCTGCATGTAAAGTTACCAGCACACAGTCGGCACAGAAGAAACATTAGCTACTTCAGAGCAGGATAAGGCAGGTAAACCTTCGGCAACCAACCATCACTGGTAACTTTCCCACAGATAAAGATTGCGGTGCTATGGCTTTTTTTTATAAGCTGATTCAATTCCGTTCAACAATCATTTATTCTATACCTGCTGCTTGGTATTCTGTCCTTTAAGCCACGCCCACTCACAAATAACTACTGAATTATATCAGATCCCTACACTCATTATCTGAATATGAAAAGAAATTAAGTAAGAATCCATGCAGCACTATGATGGCCGCAGTCATGCCCATCATGAGGGTTTTGAATGAGTTACCCAGTCCATTCAAAACGTGAGCCAATGCACTGCCTGTCTCGTCACCATCCCCATCCAAATCATCATATATGAATTATTACAACAATTTTCCATCTGTTCCTCGGGCTTCATCTCTTGCCCCCAACATATTCCATGCACACCATCCAGGATGACACATTTAAATATTTTGGATCACATTTTTCTTTTGCTCAGAACCCCGCAATGGTGTCACAGAAGCATACGTGCCCTGGCCTTGTCCCTTATCCATCCACCTGTACAGGCCAAAGACCATTTTTCTGCAACTCTCGGCCTCAGAGGCTTTTTCTGGCTGGGAAAGATCACAAGCCAAGCACAGGGCAGGCAGAATGTGCCAGATGGTGAATGCCCTTGGATATGGCCCTCAACCATCCATGGCTGAGGAGCTGGTAGATATGATAACATGAAGACATCGTCTACACCCGCTCCCAGAACAGCAGCAAGGTGAGTTCCAGCTGCTCCCAGGGGCAACCAGCATCATGAGTCCCCTCTCATTGATTTCTTTTTCTTCCCCGTCTCCCCTTTCCGCTCCTCTTCTGGTATTTCCTAGAATCACCTCCCACGTGAAACACTCAAACCTTTGTCTCAGGACATGCATCTGGGGGAACTACACCAAGACAAATGGCTTCCCCTTGAGAACAAAGGCCAAAGTGTGCGCCACGGCCCGTGAGGCCAGACCCTGCACGCTCTGCCCCTGTGCCATTCTCCCTCCTCTTCTCGCCACTCCAGCCATGTTGGCTTCCTGGCTGTTCCCGGAACATTCCAGTCTTGCTTTCAGTTCACGGCCTGCGTTCCTGCTATTTCCTTCCCCTGGAAGACTTGCGTACAGGTTTATAGGTTTGATGCTTGTATGTTTATGGCCATCACCTTCGATACCACTCCTCGAGTAGGACATAAACTCAGGGAGGGAAGCAGCTTTCTTCTGCTTTATTCACTGTCCCATCCCCAGTACTGCATACATAGTAGATGCTCAATAGATATTTGTTAAATTGTTGAACCGAACTGATGTGAGCGAAGCCTGATTAGGTCCAACCGCACGTTGTGAGACGTTTGTGAAACAGTTGCTCGTGAAACATTTGCTGGGTCCCGAGCTGTTATTATCGGAGCCCCTACAAGGAACCTTCAACTTCACTGTGAATAACAATTCAATCCTTTCACTTCTGTCAGAATGAAGGCCGGAAAGGGTGAGCATAGTGCTGAATGTCACGCAGCCCCCCAGAAGCAGAGCCGGGAGCAAATTTCAGCATCCCCAGCCTGTGGAGGGAAGAGTCGCAGTCAAGTAATCTCGGGAGAACCACTGGTAAGCTTTGTTACTTCCAGGGCAAATTTGTTAACCTTTCAGAGTACCAGGGTTTGGCGGTGGGCGGGGGGGGGGGGGGGGGGGGGGGGGGGGTGTGGGGGGGGGGGG
>NC_064812.1:13078378-13141463 GCF_023721935.1 Panthera uncia | reverse complement strand
GTGTGTATGTGTGTGTGTGCGTGTGTGTTGGGTTTGTTTTTTTTTTTTTTTTTTTGCTTTCTTAGAGAGAGAGCGTGTATGCAGAAGGGGCAGAGAGAGAGGGAAAGAGAGAGAATCTCAAGCAGGCTCTGCACTGTCAGCACACAGCCCCATGCAGGGATAGAACTCACGAACTGTGAGATCATGACCTGAGCCAAAGTCCAAGGCTTGACCGACTGAGCCACCCAGGCGCCTCAGTACCTGTTTCTTCATCAGCAAAATAGCATGGTGCACCTATTTCAACAAATCCGGGTGATCACATAAGATAATGAGCCTAAGAAAGCTTAGCACATAGTAAATATTCCATAGATGCTCATCGAATCTTAGGGAGAACTAAAAGGTGCTCAGAAAAGAGGAGAACATGTTCACAGTAGGTAATAACAGTAACACTTCGTTGAGACTGACAGTGTCCCGGGCACAAAGCAGGGAGATTTTACATGCATTCTTTCACCTAATCCTTACAACACCCTCTGAGGATAGTTCTAATTCTTAGTCATTCTCCAGTCGAAGAAACCGAAGATCAGAGAGGTTTTCTGATTCTCCCAAGATGGCGAAGGTGAACCCTCACGGGTCTGACCCCAGGCTCTGGGTTTGGAACCACTGTGCCATACGGAAGGGCAGCGGCCGTTATGTCCTTGGAGACCTTTTTAATTTCAAAGGCTCGTGAAACATGGAGGACACGGTTTCCTTCCCGGCAGGACCAGGCTAAAGGCATTTCCAAAGTCTGAGAACCTCTGGCCCTTTGAAATCTCTGCAGAGGGAGACTCTTTGAGCGGTAGCAACCTTGTATTCCAGGGCCTCCCAGTTTTAAAATCTAGAGTCCGATTTGCTGTAATTTGAGCCCATCTTCACCCTGGGTAGGAAGCTTTCCTTCTGAGAGGGAAGTCACTGCTTGTGCGTGAGTGTGTGTGTGTGTGTGTGTGTGTGTGTGTGTGTGACAGAGAGAGAGAGAGAGGGAGTGAGAGAGAGAGAGAGTCCTGTCCCTGGTGTCTCTCTGCCTCTCTCTCTCTCTCTCTCATACACACACACACACACACACACACACCTTCACCTTAATTCATTGATTTCTCTACCCCAGTGATTCTCAAGGTGGGGCCCAAGCCCCCGCAGTGTCAACACCATCCAGGAATTTGCTGCAAGTGCAGAATTGCAGGCCTTCCCCCCGACGTACAGATTGCGAACCTCTGAGGATGGGGGTCCAGGACTCTGTGGCTCAGTGAGCCCTCCCGGGATTCTTATGTATACTAACGTCTGAGAGCAGCGATGTTGGCCTGCAAAAAGCCGTCTTTCTGGTCTCCCCATCCCCTTCTCCAAATTGAGTTTAAGAATAAATCGTGGCTCCTCTTGGCCTTTAAATGTCAAGGATCCTGAGCTCAGAGAACAAGGACCTTCCCGGGAAATGCCAAGCTGAAGCCTTGGCCCTGAGCGAGTGAGAGCCCCAGCCTCAGCCAGGGTGGCCTTTGCAACCCACTCAGAAATCCCAGCTTCTCAGAAAGGCGCCTCCCCGTCACTTAGGAAAACAACAAAATTCACATTGGGAAGGACGATGCAAAAACAGACCTGGGAGAGAAGCAGCAGCCTCCACGTGGGAAAGGCTGGCGTTGGGGAAGGCAGTGTGTGTGGGGGGGGGGGGGGGGGGCCAAAACAAAGGGGCCCCCGGGGCCTCGCTGCCTCCCCGAAGTCAGGCCGTAAACACTCCCTCCGCCCGGCAGCCGCGATGGCCTCATTCGTGCCGCTCACCCACTTTGGTCACATAAAGAGCGATAAAGGAGGACAAGGGCGGAATAACCTCTAAATAAAAGATGAGGTAATTCTGAAGGCACATTAGGATTTTATGTGTATTATGGCTTGTGGTTTTTTATTCAAACCCGGGGAGGGCCAGCCGCTCGGCCACACGGGACTGTCGCCCTCATAAAGTGTCAAGGCTAGCCAAGCACACGGGCAGGGTTGGGCTCTGCAGCTTGGGTGGCTTGGGGGAGGGAGGGGGCACGGGAGAAAAAGGGAGGAGACGTTCCCCGTCCCCTTGGCTGGGAAGGTTATGGCACCAGGCCTCGCCACCTCAAGAATCGAAATGTCCAAAGGGCACAGAAGCCTGGGAGGAAGGCCCTTTTCTGAGGGCCGCGAAGATTCTGGTGGGAAAGGGTGGAGGGCGAGGCGCAGGGCACAGTGCTCGGTGCGGGAAGGAAGTCCGGCTCTCCTGGAAGACGACGGCCCTAAAACTAGTCGCGAGGCTCTTTGCCGCCCATTTCTCACTTGCGTCGCTGGGATTGTGCCACAGGCTCCCACAGCTTAATCACCACCCCTGCGGGTGCCAAGGCCCTGAGCACCTACTCTGCGTCCGCTCTGCACCAGGGCCTTTACTTGCTGATCTCCAGCACCCTATAGGCTAGAAACTTTGTCCCCGCTTCACAGATGTAGACATCGAGGCTCACAGTGCTGCGATAACTTCCCCAAGGCACACTGGAGGAGCCAGGATTCAAATCGGGGCCTCCTGACCCCAGAGCTCCCACTACGTGCAGAGAATGGTTTGAAGGCTGGGGTACCAGGCACAGTGTGCTGATGATATCAGGAAGGGTAAACACTAGTGGAATCCTTAACCACGTGCGACGCACCGTTCTGAGTTCTGTATCCGCTCATTTCCCCTTCACCACGGTAGGAAATTGAGACGCAGGGAGGCAAAATAAATAGTGAAGGTCACACCAGTAGGAAGCGAACACACGGGCCACAAGCCACAAGGAAATGTGTACAAAAGCCACGTTATGTTCAGCACTTTTTAGGTTGTTAATGTGCTTGCAACGCCTGTGTGCCGGGCACCGTAGCAGGTGCTGGGAGGGGGTCTGGTCCCTGCCTGCAGACCAGCCTGCAGTGCAGCGAGGGACAGACAGACACACACAGAAAGGAAATGAAAGGGACAGGGGAGAGTCTTAGGTCTCATACGTCTTGACACTCGGGTCTTCTGTAAACCTGGAATCTTCTGGGGCGCCTTGGTGGCTCAGTCGGTTAAACTTCTGGCTCCTGATTTCAGCTCAGGTCGTGATCTCACGGTTCGTGAGTTGGAGCCCGCATCACGCTCACGGTGCGGAGCCTGCCGGGATTCTCTCTCTCTCGCTCGCTCTCTCTTCCCAGTCCTCCCCTGCTCACTCGCTCGCTCTCTCTCACAGTAACTAAAATAAACATTTTTTTTAAAACCTTGGAATATTCTGTTTACACTGGGCTCTCTGCAAGCCTGGCCTTCTAGAAGATCTTACTGGGCTTGTTCCCATAGATACGTGCAGACACGAGCAAGCTTTGAGAGTCCCCAGTGTCTGTCAGCCTAATTCCCTGAGTCAGCGACAGCAAAATACAGTTACTTTCTGAATCCTCTCAAGGACCAGGTAGCCCGGTGTTTTTCAAATCCAGGAAAGGGCATTCAGGCCGCCACTTCACCCCTGGGATATAACAATGACGCTGTTCTGAGATTGCCTTGGTCATCAGTTGATACCCCGACCCCAGTCCGGACTCCCCTTACCCTAGCAGAAAAGAGCATGACAAAATAAGTAAATAAAACCCCGGAAAGCAAGCGGGAAGACCTGGGGTGCCTCCCATCCAGGACTTCCGCTCCCCAGCCGGATGATCTTTGGCAAGTCGCTTCACCTCCTTAGACCTGTATTTCTTCATCTGTGAAACAGAGATGATAATTGTACTGTTACAGCGTGGTGGTGAGGGATAAAGGGGTTAATACGGGTAGTGCTCTTCAAAGAGTCCCTAGCGCCTGGTAAGCACGCCATAACCCTTGCTCGTTGCTATTCAATTAACAAATATTCATTGAAGACCAGCGAGGGTTAGGATACAAAGCACCATGCCGGACACAAGCCTGGGAGGCAGCAGATCCGGGATGAGGAACCCCAGGACTTTGGCAGAAAGAGCCCCGGCTTAAAGAGGTCAGGATCTTCCCAGGGGAGCTCAGTGGTGCACGTGCTGTGGATCCAGGCAGGCTGGGGTCACATCCCGATTCCTGACTTACTAGCTGTGAAACCTCGGGTGACCCAGTTACCTGTGGGAAGCCTCAGTTTCTTCACCTGTGAAGGGAGGAATAATCATGGCACCTGCCTCCTGGGCTCTCCTGCTAGCTTGGTCGAGCTCTATATGCCTCCCCGCAGCGGCCCCAGGCATTTTCCACCGGGACATCTGGAATCCCGGAAACAGGACTTCAGGAAGTCCTACCCTACTCATCTCTCTGCTCAGCTGCGTGTCAGGCCGAACCTACGGCTGGATGGGGCAGATGGCAAAGAGGCCAGACAGTCCCAGAGTCGCCACCCTACCCGCGGCACTCGGGAAGACTCCTAGGGGAAGTGGTATCTCATTCCTTCTCCTTAGCCAGACTGGCCTCGTGGATAGCCCGCTCAAGTAAGGCCCTTCTGTCCCTCGGCCCAGACCTGTGAGCCCCTCTCGGGGCCTCCCTTCACCCCATTATTCTCCCAGAAAGTTTACTTCTCCAGCGTCCTCATCAAAGGCTGTCCGTGCCTCACACCTGAAGTCAACTAGTCGGCCAGCAAAGATACGGTAGAAGCTTCCAGGAGCCACTTACTTCTGCTGGGCAGTGGGGACAAGTCCCTACCTTCCGGTCTGTTAAGCATGAAACCAAGGTCCACAAATAGTTAATTCTAGCATGTGGCCAGAAACAAAGGAAGAGAGAAGGGGAAAAGGCATTTGAGAGTTGGGAGACCACCCCCCCACCCCCACCCCAGGAAACCATCAGCTGAGCACTGCTGTGTTCAGGAGGGGACCGGCCCCCTCTCACTTGGAAAGGCCCTGCCTGTTGGTGTTTGTGGACACAGTTTCCTCCACCCGCCCCCCACCATGTGACCCATGTGCTGTGGAAGACACAGAAGGCATGGCCTCTGCCCTCCAGGAACATTGCCTCTGCTCATTAACGCTCGTGAAGACGAATGAAAGCTACCAGTGGCTCTGTGTCTGCTTATCCAAGGGGGTGAGTCAATGTTCTGAATGCTTCTGAGAAACAGCCAGGATACCTCGCACCTGGCAGTCCAGCGTGGGGAACAGGAGTCGGGTGAATGAGTGTTCAATAAATGAGTGAGTGAATGATTCAGAAAAAAAGTGAAGACAGAAGGAAGACTCTTAATCCAATTAGTAAGAAGACTGACTCATACGTAGGGTGACCATACGCTCCAGTTTGCCAGGGACAGTCCCTGAGCACGCTTGTTGTCCCAGTGTAATTATGAATCACACCCCCTTTCACTCTCCAAAGGTTCCAGTTCCATGCTCTAGTATCTGGCCCCCCACTTTCTGAAGACACGCCCCACTGTTATTCTTCAGCGAGTGACCGTGGATACAGGTGAGCTGGGTGCAGAGGTCTGCCAATGCTGTCTCGCGTCGAGGGGCTGGCGTGTGCGCCTCGAGTTGGTCCTTAGCTGTGACCTTTCAGAAATTCCAGGGAGATTCAGGCGAAACACTCACAGGAAGCACGTTCAAACTGAGTGGAGCCAAACCCACGTCCATCAATTATCTATTTTCAACAGCGGGGCATGGCATCTCACAAAAATCAAATCGTTCATCTAACGTGCCTCTCTGGAGCTCCCGAGTCATTGTCTTTGCATTGTGGGCGATCAGACCTGTCTGACCTCTTTGCAGAGCTGTTGGGACTCAGCAAGGGGGTAACGCATTCACTTTCTAACTGTGCTGAACCGGTGCAAGGCGCTGTTGGGGAGTATTCGTTAGTTAGAGGTCATTACTGAATCTAGCTAACTGGGTGATGTCAGCCTTGGCAAACACAGCTCATCCCTGCCCACATGCCCCTCCACCGTGCTCCTACGGGACACGAGAACTAGGTCACGCTCTTTCTCGTTCCATTTCCAATGTGGGAACCTTCCTCTGCCCCATTCCACGGTGACCTCCTTCAGGACAGGGGCCCGCTCCTGCTCCCCCCTTTACCACAGGCAAAGCCTACCGCCTGGCACCTTGCTCAGTCATTTCTGCTGACAAATCAGTAAAAGAAATCCCAGCTCCCGAGCCATCTCTGCGAAGCCTGCCTCTGAACCACGCTAGCTCCTTCGCTCTGTTCCTGGTCAGGCTGGACTGCAGTGTGAGTACCGTTTCGCCTCTCCTGAATCCCGCTTCTCCAGGGACTTTCTCAATGGCGCCTCACCTCCCCCTCCTCGTGCCTGACCTTCCAAACAGGGCATTTGGTAATGGTCGTTGGATGAAGGCTTTTCCTCTCTTCAATTTGGTGGGTTTGCACATGCTGTTTCCTCTTGGGCCACCCTCTCTCCTTCACCCACTAATCCCCTATCCCCCTTCGGATCCCACTGAGAACATCACTTGCTCCAAGAACCCTCTCTGCCCACCCTGACGTGGAGGAACCCTTCTTTTAAACTGTCTCAGAGCATCACGGATCCGCTGTTCCTGGCGCTCACCTCGATGGGAACGTTGCATTACGGGATTCTTTTTTCTAAATGTCTGGCCTCCTAAACTGGACTGTGAGCCCGAGTGGACCCAGAGCCCTTGACTGCCTTGTGCACTGCTCTATCCCCAGTGCTTAGCACAGTGCTCAGGGACAGTAAATAGTGGTCAAATGAACGCCTTAAAGGGAAGAGAGGACACTCAAGTGGAAATGTCCAGGAGCCACTTGGAAAATGAGGATGGGTGTTCTGCTGGCTCCATTAAAACCATGGTGGCGACCACCCCTTATCAAGCACCTCCAGAGGGTCTGGCCCTGAAGCTAGTGCATATACGTGTTTAACCTCCCAACAACGTGCTGAGGAAAGATTCCAATTTTACAGATGAAGCCCAGCTTCTACATCTGAATTATACCAGGGAAATACTCGACTGGACAGTTTTACCAACCACATCGCCTCCAAGTCCCAGAACTCTATGAAGGGTGGCGTATATCAGAGAATGTATTTATTGGAGAGCCTTAAAGAAATTCTGGGACACATAACTTATCATGACTTTCACTTTTTTGGTCCTAGTTTTGTGTCTGTGTACATGAAGGTGTAGGAGGAGGGAACACAGAGGGGTCTAATTGTGTTTTCCCGCTTCTGGCTATGCGTGGGCAATCTGGAACCGGGGCTGGCAGCACCTGCCGAGGCACCGCCCTGGCCAAGTCGCCTCTGCTTCTGCCTGAGTTTCCTCACCTACAAAAGGTGGATAAATAATACTTAACATAATGAGGGGTTCGGAGATTGAATTAACACTTGTGAAGCACTTTGAGATGCCAGGGCCAGTACAGGAGCTATTCTTCCACAGAAGCCGCATCGTCTCTCCTTGTCCCCGAACCTGGCCTTCCTGCCGCCATGTTGCTCCCCATTCACTGCTGGGTCTGCAGCGCCCCTACTCCTCTTCTCCGTGTATTGAAGCACGTCAGATCCCATCTGCTCTGCAGTCTTCCCTAACCACTCACTCATTCATTCCTTCATCCATCCATCCATTCATTCATTCTTTCAACAAGGCTTTGTGGAGTGCCAACTGTCCCAGGCTCTGTGTTAAGCACCAGGGACACGGAGTTAACTATTTTTGTCCCCATGGAGCAGAAGAAGAGCCTGAGGTTCAGACAGGTCAGGTCATGCAACCCATCAAGGCCACACAAAGAGCTAGCAGCTGAATCAGAATGTGATTGGGAGGGAAACGCACATTTCCCAGGCTCCAGAACTCACGGCAAGCATCTCCTCTGCTTGGCATCACCTTCCACTGCAAAGGAAGGTACGTGGTCCAACAGCGAGAGAGTTCCAAGTCACTGATTATAACGCACAAGCTCAGTACACCCCTGTGACTCGATGTCACATATGGCTCGTCCTTGAAATTCCTTTTCTTGCTAGTTCCCTGTCCCCGCTGTCACCACGTGGACGACTTGCAATTGCAGCAAGAAGAAGGGAAAGCCCTTCATTCCAAGAAAGAAAAGCCCTCTCTCCCTCTACAAGCTCTGCTTCACCAGTCCCCCCGCCCACGCCCTTCCAGTCGCATTGTCACCGCTGAGGTCCTCTCAAACAAAACTTTACAGACCTCTCTTTTTCTATGCCAGGGAGGAAAATTCAGGAGAGTAGATAATAAAGTGGGCTTTGAACAGACCCAAAAGAGACTCCTGCCTTGCTGCTTACTGGCTGCAAGACCCCGGGCAAACCAGAAAAATTCCTTGGGGCTCAGTTTACTCCTCTGTAAAATGGGCACAGTGATGGCACCAATCTCCTGGGGCTGCTGTGAGTATCAAATGGGCTATGGTATATACATCCTCGCGCCTCACACAGAAAGGGCTGGATACACTCACCGGCTCCTCTTTTTATGGTATAGACACTTGTAGGCTACACACCAGAATCTCACAAAGCCACACTACCTAGCCAGCCCTGGAGTCACCTATAGGCATTGTGCTCAGAGATGCACACGGGGCTCACTGTCCACAGTGCTTAACTACCTTGTGTTCTGTGCTGTTGCCTCAACACTTTGGCCATAAGAGTGTTAGGCTCGGACCACTTTGCCGAAGCGCTATGGAATTCTGCATGCGGATTAATACTGACTTTCTCTCTTCCCTCAGGAGCTCAATGCAACTAGGGTGTTATTCGCCACCGTTTAGGAAACCACTGACACGGTTAATCGGTGCATCAGTCATACCGGACTCAGGCTAAGCAGGAGACAAAGGGCAAAGGTTTATGATCAGCCCTGAAGAGAAGCTAGGTGTCCCCCAGACTCATAGGAGTTCTTGAACAAGACATGGCGGATGGGAGACCCTTGGCCACGGGAAGGTTTGGGTGGGCTGCCTTTTGAAACTTAGGTTTCATATTTAAGGACGGTCCCTGGTTTCTCCTGACACATTGGGCGGTTCGGCAAATTTGGGCCTGTATTCTGGCATGGAGGCACCCAGCTGGAGCTGAGGGGCTCAGGCTTTCCCCCTCCCCACCCGTCACACACAGTGGGCCAGAGCATAAAGCATCAGCTTCACTCATTTGCATCACCTGCCTGGGTGTGGTGGACATTTGAGTCTTCTGTCCCTAACTGAACAGTGTTCCGGACTTAAAACAGATTGTTCCTTCTGCCCGGAAAGCCTTTACCACCCAACACCCTTTCTCTGCCACATGGACTCCTCATCCTTCAAGACCAGCTCAATTATCACCTCCTCCAGGAAGCCTTTCATGATTACTATCCCCACCCTTCCCAGACTGGGTTCCTAAGTGCTGCGGTTATCTACTGTTGCATAACAGATGCCTTGAAACGGCAATGAACGCAAGTCAGCCCTACTGGTGTGAGGGAGAACTGACTACGTAAGGCGTAAAATACGAGGATGTGAGGGCCACTGGGGGCCACCACAGAGACTGGTTACCACAGGGTTTCGATTGGCTTCCAGCCTCTGCAGGGCACTTTCCATGCCATATTGAAGTTATCGCCTTGTTTATATCTCCCCATAAAATTAGGACTTAATACGGGATTGTCTCTGTAATCCTGATATCCCCAGTGTTGGCAAATAGCTCCTGTAAGCTTCCTGAGGGGAGAAGTCTGTCTGCCTTGTTCTTTGTGAAAACCGTAGCACCTAGAACTCAGTAAGGGATCAAAACGTAAATGTTGATGTGAACAAATGAATGAACCACCTCATTCATTGGTATTCCCCGGAATAGATGTCAGGAAAGTTGCCATATGACTCGAAACTGTAAATTTTTGGGGCGCCTGGGTGGCGCAGTCGGTTGGGCGTCCGACTTCAGCCAGGTCACGATCTCGCGGTCTGTGAGTTCGAGCCCCGAGTCAGGCTCTGGGCTGATGGCTCGGAGCCTGGAGCCTGTTTCCGATTCTGTGTCTCCCTCTCTCTCTGCCCCTCCCCCGTTCATGCTCTGTCTCTCTCTGTCCCAAAAATAAATAAAAAACGTTGAAAAAAAATTAAAAAAAAAAAAAGAAACTAAATTTTTAAAAATTCAGGATTCTCTCTGATAGAGAAGGTTCTAGAGATGCTCAGCGATGAATCAACCCATGAGCATTTATTCTGGATGCAGAAGGAGATCAGAGGGCCTAGCCCTGTGCTCGGCACACACACCTGGGCACCCACCCAGGATTAGCTCCTGTCACTGCTGGAACGGGGACTCCCCGCCACCCGCCGTAGGGATCCCCATCATTCAGTATAGCGTGGCAGTCAAGTGCATGAACTCACAGAGGACAACATGAGGTCAATCCTAAGATTTCCTACTTACTGGCGAAAGGAGCCTCGGCAAAGCATTGAGCGTCTCTATACCTCAAAGTTCTCATCTATAAAATGGGAGTTGAAATATATGCCTTTCCACACTCCTGTGGTGAAAACTGAAGGAGATCATGTGTGTCACTTGGCCAGGGCCCGGCTCAACAACAGGAAGCCCTGAATACCTGCTAAATAGTATCACTATTCGGCATATCCACTGCAAGGCTGCAATGGAATATATTTAAAACGTCAGAAAGATAATGTAATAAACCGCGTTTTTAATGTCTCCATTAGCATGGATTAGAGGATTCAATCTATTCTAATTCCTGCTGTCCGGGTAATATGCCAGCTAGGATTCTGCCAGCACAAAACCGCTTCACCTACCTTTCGTTGGAGGAGGAGGAAAAAAAAAAACATCGATGCATTTTTGTTTTCCTCTCTTATCCTTTCCTTATTTGTGTGCCCAAATAAGGTTACTGCGCACAACGCAATTGCGGGATCCGTCAATAATGAACAGCCTCTTCCATATACTCAGCAGCAGCACAGAAAGGGTCTAAGTAGATTTGGTGGGTTTTTTGTTTCTTGTTGGGTTTTTTTTGGAAGACTCTTTCCCTGCCCCAGATCTGGCCCTAAATGTAAATACAGGCAGCCCGGCTGGTGTGTAAGAGCCCGATTGACCCGTTGACCCAGTTTCCAGAGACAGCACACACACAGAACCACTTTAGCAGCAGCTGTCAAGAAACCTTTGGCCACACGCGCCGAAAGCTGCTCGCTGACTCACTGTAATTAGTCCTTGAGCCCCTGCGGCCTCCAAGCCCTGGACTCAAAGCCCCTCGAAGCGGTGCCCACACCCAGTTTTGTCTAGGGCTGACCTGAGTCCTGTATCTGTGATGAGCAAAGAAGAGAGCAGGCTTTTCTGACGTTCCTAGAAGTGGCCAGCCGTCATGTGGCAAGATTTAGTGAGAAAGCCCTCCTGAGTCTGCTCCCCCCACCCCACCTCCCCCTGCCCAGTGACACAGCAGAAGTCGTCTGTGTCACCAACATCCATCTCTCTGTCTGTGCTCCTGTCCGCCCCGCCATGCCTGCTGAGCGGGACAGAACAGCAAAGCGATCCCGCCAGGCATGGTTCCACCCCACAGGGATAGGAGACTGAAATAACGTGGAATGTCGCCTGCCACCTGAGGGTCACCCCCAAAAAAGCCTTTCAGGCGCACAGCCTCATCTGTTGGAAGGTGGCCGTACCGTGATCCCAGCTTCTCTGTCTCCACTCCCATTGGAACGAAGAGTCCCATGGTCACTAGAAGAAATCAGAGCACCTTCCAGTCGGCCAAGAGCTGTCCCGTGTTGCTATTTATTCCATTTGGTCATACGACCGCTCACTTAAGTGTATGAGTCAGCCCCATTTTACAGATGGGAACACTGAAACCTTGCAAGGCAAAGTAGCTTGCCTAAGGCCATGTGTAAGCACATACCAAATCCGTGAGTTCAAACAGTGTTTATCCACTCTGGACCTCACAATCCAGCATAGTGGTTGTGTGTGTGGCCCCCAGGGCCGCCCTGCCTGGGATCAAAGCCGAGCTCTGTCCTCGAGCCAACTCATCTGCTCAATGGGTACATCGCCCACAGCGAATATGAAAATAAACAAAGGTAATTCATACCCGTGACCAACACACAGTGAGGGCACCTGAAGACTTCTCAGCTGGGACCACCATCGAAACCCCGGACCACCCACAGAGATGAGAACTGTTACTTGCCCCTCCCCCTCTTCCAATGACAAAATCCGAGTTTCCAGCCTCTCAGGCAATAAGTGTGGATATAAACTAAGTTCTGCTCAAAGGGGTAGAACTGGGAGTGGGGTGTCTACCAGGAACTGTCCCCATGGAGGGGGCGGCCCATCTCTCTGCCCCTTCTGTTGGCCCCCAGGCAGCTCTCTTGGACCCTCCAGGGGACACCTCCCGTTGAGGATTGCAGAGCATGGGGACAGAGCCCCAACGCCAGCCCTGGGCAGCTACATTTTCAGGAGAAAAAAGTAAACAAAAGAACAAAAGAAGCTTGATCACAAAGTTACTTCTGCTGTAAGACCAGAGCTCATGCCTCTGCTCACCGATGCCCTCGCCACCTGAAGCTTGGGACCAGCCTCTCCGTGCCCACCGTCAGATTATCTTCCCGCAGGCCAACAGCCACATGAATTGACCACCTGCGGAATGCCAGGTGCGAGGGTACGGAATGAATGCACATGCCCATCAAGTGCCCATGAAAACACCACAAAGCGGCTATCAGACCCATTTTGCAGGTGAAAAACCCGAGGCCCAGAAAGAGGCCATCACACTGCCACTAAGGCATAGACCCGGGTCTAAACTCAGGCTTCCTGACTCCCACCCCGACTGTTCCCACCAAGGTCCCTGACTCAGAATTCGGGAGCACCCCGGAAGTCCTGCCCCCACGAGCAGAACTCCTCTTGCTGCCGTTGTTGGAGCCGGAGGTGTGCAGAGATGGAAGCCACGAGTGCCTTCCGTGGTGAAACCAAAGCCAGGGTTGCCGGGTTGACTCCTTTTAGCAACAAGCGCCTCTAGCCTCTCCGATCCTCAGTTTCCTCATCTGCAACATGGGGGTGACGACCCACGGGGTTTTGTGAGAACGAAATAAATGATCACATGCAAAACCTCTGACGTTGTTGCTGTGGTTCTTTTGTCCTGAGCCCAGGATCCCTGGAAGCAGAATCCAAGATGGGGACAGCCGAAATCGAGTCTCAGCGCAATCCCATGGAGAACCCTAGACTGTGAATGGCACCACAGACCTGGATCGCCGTAAGGCAAGGCACAGATCTGCCTTTAACTGTGAGCCACCCGCAGGGAGGGAGTGTAAGCCCCCGGGCATCGAGGGGCTCTTATTGGCCGAAGGCAATTCTCCAGAGAAGGTACAGCTCTTGGCCTTAGCAGCCAACCGCCCCAGCAAACAGGGAGTGGAGCGAGGCACCAAAATAGTGACGACTTTAGTGTGAGTAATCAACTGTCATTTCCTCCCCCGGGTCTGTCTGTCCTCCTGCCTACCTCGTCCTCCCCAGGCCTGTCCTTCATCTCCAAAACCCCACAGCACCTTTTTTTTTCACCTTTCTTACAGAACCTACCTTTCTATAACTTCATGTTGTGGCCATTTAAACACAGTTCTTTATGTGTACCCTCTACCCCATCCTCACCCCTACAAGATTGCCATGACAGCGAAAATGGGGCTGAAGATGAAGGTTGGCCACGATGCCTCCCCCCATCCCCCACCCCCCCTGCATCTGCGAGAGCTAGCACCGTGCTCTGCACATAACGGGCGTTCAGCAAACTGGAGCATTTGCTCACACATGTCAAGATGCTAATCATCCAAGAGCTCTTGGAAATATGTGACTGAAAGAATAAAAATTGAAGTTTAGAAGAAGCCAATAAATCTATCTTGGGCTGTAAGTACAGATGGATGTTTTCAGTAATTCCCAGAGTCCAACGGGAGAGCCCCGGGAGTAAGCCCCTCTTCAGATTTTGTGCCCTATGCCCATTGCTCACCTCACCCTAATCCCAGCCTTAATTTCCAAAATCATAAGATTGGTAGCTAGAATGTGCACCAGCGGCAGCATTTAAAGACTTTTTTCCAACTGCTTGATCCTGGAGTAGGCACTAAAGTACCCACTATGAAAATCACAGTCATTCCCTCAAGGAACTTCTGTGTTTGGAGAACGCAGACGCGAATACAATTTCAGCACAAAGGAGTAGGCACCGCGATAGAAGGGGGTGCAGGCAACAGCCCCGAACGCTGCCGTATCTGCCTTAGATAGAAGTGATCACAGTGGGCTTCACAGAGGAGATGATGCACAAGCTACATGTTGAAGGTTGAGAATAAACTCGACACAAAAGACAATCAATGTGCACAGAGATGGGAGAAGGGCAACGTGGATGGGAAGGGCACAGTGATTCAGAATGGCGGGATCTTCTGCGACGCAAGATGGATTCTTCAGAAGATTCCTGAAAGAAATGTTCATTGAAGAGCTTCCAAGTTGGTGAACACGTGGAGTTGGCCGGAAGGGTGCCATGTCTGGAGAGGCTGTGCAAGTTCCATGCCACCAGTCCCTTCCTTACCCTGTGCATTCCTTCGATTTGGCTGTTCCCAAATTGTAGCCTTTATAATAAATCAGTAAAGGCAAAAAGAAGGAGGGAGAGAAAGAAAGAAATGTTCATTTAATAAATTAATGGAGGAAGGAAGGAAGGAGGGAAGGGTCACAGGAAAAGAGAGGAGGGTAGAAAGGAGGGGAAATTGTTGCTAAGGTAAATAGTAGTATTATAGTATTATAAAATCATAATAATTTATTGAGACTCAGCTACATTTCAAAAACTCTACAAGCATTCATTATCTCATTTAATCTTCACTGTGATCCTGTAAGATAAGAATTAGAACCCCCTTTCCCCATTTGACAGATGTGGACCACCAGAGGTCAAGTGATAACTGCACCCTCTACCTACTTGGAGGCATTGCTTGGGTCCACACGTGGGTCTTTCTGACTCTTTTCAAAGGGAGATAGCAGCTACCCCAGGTATTGACCTGGGTGTTTGAAATCTTGTCTATCTGTGTCTGAGAGGGTTCATAAAAGTTTGGTCCAGCCCATTAAATTTTTGAACAGATTTCTTCCTAGTTGACTGTTAATTCCTTAAATATTTCCCTACTTTAAAAGGATCACATGTTCATTAAGCTATGAGACAGTATCCACTCATTAATGTGTGCTAAATTGCCATGCAATTTCTATAGAATTAAATTACATATTCACTGAATAAGCAAATAATTCATCAAGACTAACGTTACTTCCATGAATGCCAAAGTACAATCTGAGCCATTTACTTATCAAATGCTGATTTTTAAAAAACTCACAGTGAAATAATAAATAAATCATCAACTCCAAAGTTTAATTTGCTATTCTGGCTCAATCAGGAATATATACATAGTACCAGGTACCCTTCTTGGTTTCCAAATAAGGCAGCACTTGGAAATATGAGCCCATCCATTTTCATTCAGCTGTGTGATTACCTGCTAAGGCTATAGGGTTGAAATGCACACGCACACAAACTCACACACACATAGCCAAAGGTAGATATCTATGCTACATGATAGGAACCATATGCAAGGGCAGTAAAAATAATTAAAGCAAAGTTAGTATTTTGGAGGATCTGCCTGACTCTAAGCACCAGTAAACTGAGATAAGAAAAAGCTCACTTTACTCCTCTAGAGTTCCCAAAGTATGGTCCTTAAACCAGCAGCATCAGCATCACCTGGGAACTTGCTAGAAATACAAATCTCAGGTCCCACCCCAGACCTGCTGACTCAGAAACTCTGGGGGTGGGGTGATTCCTCTAGGTGTTTCTGATACAGCTAAAGTCTGAACCACTAGTTTAAATGTAGGAAATGCCAAAAGAACTTGGGATTTTCCCTTGTATAGACCCACCTTTGAATCCTGATGGTTAAATACCAGTTGTTTGATCCTAGGCCTCTGAACTCAAACTTTATCTGTATGTGTGTTTGCATGCCAGAAGGTGATTTTTTTTTAAGCACAGGGACAAGATGAGTCCCAGCTCCTTCCTGAGGTTGCTGCTGGGTTCATTGAAATGGTGTGCATAGTGCTGGCATGGGGAAGAGAACACCCTGGGGAGTATCCTGTGGTTAGTTGGCTTCTCCCTTGTATCAGATGGTCTCTTGTGGAACCCGCATCATTCCCCTTCCTTCTACGTTCTCCTCCACATTGCATAAAAGAAGCAGGACACCTTTCACCCAGTACCCCTCCCCGAGTGTTTCCAGGGAAAGCCGGCCAATGAGAAGGCCGGGCTAGATCTGAAGGGCACAGGAGAGGAGGGTCCCTTTGCTTAGGAGGCAGCAGCAGCCAAGCCTGAGAGATTCACAACAGCCTTCCAGAGGGTTCCTGAGCACCACCGCTTCCCCGCCACAATCCAAGGACTTGGGTGGGAGCTTCCCAGACATTCCTGAGAAGCGAAATTCAGGAGAACCCATGTGGGTGCTTCAGGCTGAGACTGGCCACGGTAGTGTCCCTGATGTCCTTTTCCCCAGCTGTCCCAACAATCGTATATGCCCCTCATTCCTTTTAGCGAAACTCTCTCCCTGGAATCGACAAAGCAGCTTGTGTCCTGCCAACTAAACCCTCACTCACGCACATCTAGTCACCTCCCTTCCCCAGAAAAAAGTTGCATTCCCATACTAAACAGCAGGATTTCACTTCCTTCAGAGTTGGGAGAATCTTCTGATTAGCTGAGGGCACCCCCACTTAAATGTGTGGCTCCCCTTGCATGGACCTTTCTTCCAAGAATCCGGTATGTTTACTATCATGATACATTCATCCTTCCGACCTCTATTTGGCATTTTGAATAACTGCGTGAAGTTTTCAACACTTCTGAGTGTGATTTTGCTTCGTTGCAAGCCCCCTGCCCCCGTGGAAACCAATCATCATTCTTTATGCAAATCGATGGGGAAATATGATTCAATTAACAGAAACCAGCTCAACAGTCATCATGCATTGGCTTGTTTTTTATTTGACTTTTAATGCTTTTATAATGTCATATAAGCCATTTTTCTCCCCGTCTTCCAGAAAACGGTTCTAACTATAAAAGACAAAATAATAATGAAACCTCAAATAGGTAAAGCATTTACAGCACTTCAAAGCCCTGTGATATTTTATCTCTGGTCAACAGATATTCTCAGACTCACACAGAGAAAGAGTCTGAGGCACCGAGAGGGCGTGCATGTTATACCGGGTCACACAGATTGTTAGAGGGAGCGTGATATCTGGTATTTCAGATCCCTGATGTCCCATCCCAAGTCCTCATAGTGTGGAAATAAGTCCGTGATTAGATGCTAAATAAATTATCTGGTCCTTAGTAATAAATTCCTTATTAGCAGAATTAAAATATCAGAATTTCAGGAGTGGCTCTCTCTCTCTCTCTCTCTTTCTTTCTCTCTCTCTCTCTGAAAAGAGACTTTTTTTGGTATTTTGCTCCTGCAAATCTGAACAGTAGTTTGAATTCTTTGGCTAAAAGATTTTTCCCAGAGCACGGTCAGGTTTCCAGGCTTCTGTTTTATAATGAATATTCCTACTGTTTGGGACTTCTCGGTTCTCCAAGGCCGTGGCTACCCAATCTGACTGTGGTGAGGATACCGTTACAGTAAATCAGTTAAGTTCTGTAATGCAGAATTTTTCCCAAAACCAATTCACAGAGACGATAAAGGAGGAAAATGTCCTAATCAAGGCCCAACCAAGTTGGGTAGAGACCATATAACTGGGGATTAAAAAAAAAAAAAAAAATGGAAGTTGAGGCATAATCCAGAATGAGGTCTTCTGTATATAAATGTCTACAGCTCTCATACAAACCTGAGGGTATAAAAAGGATCAGTGCCGCCAGAGATAACGAAGGGAGCTATTCCCTCACCTAAAGGGAGGTTTGCTTTACTGTATGAGTTATTCTTCGCTGCGTGTCCTGTCAGCCCAAAGTTCAGTGGTTCCAAACAGCATGAATGATTGGCGACTTCCCGTGGTTCTGTGCGTGAAGAATTCGGGAGCAGTCTGGCCGGCCAACTCTGGCTTGGACTCTCAGTCGCGGCAGTCAAATGTCATTTGCATCATCCAAGGTTGGGACTGGGGCTGGCGGGTCCCCTGCAAGGTGGTTCCCTCACGTGGCTGGCAAGTTGGTGCTGGCTTGTGGACAGTTCTTTTCTATGATGTCATCTCCAAAGGGCTTCTTGAGTCCCACGGGCATGGCAGCTGGCTTTCCCCCGAAAGAGAAAATCAAGAGATCAAAGCCAAAGCTTTTGTGTCCTTTACAACCTACAGTCAGAAGTCACAAACTGTCACTTCTACAATATTCTATTGGTCACACAGGTCAGCCCTAATTCTGTATGGGAGGGCACCAACCTCAAGATGCTAGGATCATCGAGAGCCATCTTGAAGACTGGTTAGATTAACTTATTCAGCACACTGCATGTGACTTACACTGAGAAATCTAAGGGGGAAAAGGTTCACCAAAGCAGTGAAGTCAGCAAGTGTGGGGCAGAGGATGTGGGTTTCCCATGGACCAGATGTCGCCTCTCTGTGAAAGAGCCCTGCTGTGGCATCATCTCAGGTTGGAAGCATGGTGAATATAACAGGCCAGAAGCAGGTCCGCCTTCATTCAGTCAGGCCGTGCCTTGCCCCCCAAAGTGCCCTGCACTTGGGTTTAAGGCTCTGCTACAGTCATCTTGAAATTCTTACTATTTTTTGCACAAGGAGCCCAACATTTTTATTTTGCAATGGGGCCCATGAATTATGTAGCCAGTCCTGGGTAGAGGCAAAGGAAGAAGACAGTCAACCATCCATAGAAATAAAGATGCAATTGCCCTGTCCAGGAAGTGCAGATGAGACATTCCCAGTAACAGGATTCCTGAAGAACCCCAGGAAAGCACATACAAAAGAGTCAGCTCTAAACCTTTGAGAAACGTGAAAAGGTATCTAATTACTAGATTTCTCTTCCTGCAAAGGACATAGCTTAAGACAAAGACTTCCGTGAACATAGTCTGTTTTGAAAAATGGCCACCAGACACAGGAACGGGAGTCCAGGAACTGTCCAGCAGAGCAGGGAGAAAAGCTGTCCCACAATGCATGATATTGAACTCATTTTTCTGTCGATGACTAAAGCTCTGTCTCACTGGGGACCTTCTAGGGGCTTTGGAGGATGCTCCTCTGGATCAACCTTCTGAGATATGTGAATCCAATTGCCACCTCCAATGATCAACTGTTGCCCAAGGAGGTCATCATCCCTGCCCATACATCAGAGAAGCAGAAGGGTCTCCCTCGCATCCTGTACAGTGACAGCAAGGAAGCCCTGGGGCAGAAAGCAAAGACTAAGGAGTTGAATTGGTTGCCAAAGCAAGAGATGAAGTGAAAGGTTGGGCTGAGAGCACAGGAGAGGGCTCACACGGCCGTGCAGTGTCCAGGCCAGTATCGCTCCTCTCCCTTCTTCCCTGAACTCTGCTCTGGAGGCGCAGAAGCCCGAGATGCGGGGCAAGGTGGGAAGGGAAGAACCAACAAAGGACAGAAGGAGCCAACCCTACCCTGTCCCTACCTGCAGACCTCACTCCTAAGCCAAAGAAAAACAAAAACCTCAGACTTAGTCCATTTAGAATGGTATTGGGCGAGACGTCTTCATTCCTCCATTGAGATGCTGTTTGCTGATAAAATGAAGAGGGACCAGAACAGTCCTATGACCTATGTTTTCTTCCAGCGCCAGGAGAATTAACTGGCGCCCGGAGTGGACTTAAATGGGAAGGGGTGGCCGACCAAATACAGCTCCTTTATGATTACCTCCCACAGGTCTCGTTTGCTCAACCCAACAGAATACATTAGAAATATCCAAGGGTGTCTGGGTAGCTCAGTCAGTTGAGCATCCAACTTTGGCTCAGGTCACGATCACACAGTTCGTGGGGTGGAGCCCCGCGTCGGGCTCTGTGCTGACAGCTCAGAGCTGGCGACTGCTTCGGATTCTGTGTCTCCCTCTCTGTGTGCCCTTCCCCTGCTCACACTCTGTCTCTCTCTCTCTCTTTCAAAAATAAACATAAAAATCTTTTAAAAAGAAGAAGAAAAGAAATATCCAGAATGCGCTTGGGTAGAAGAAGACCATGTGAAGGAGGAAGAAATGTGTTGTTATATAAATCCCCTTTATGCACTGAAATGGAGCCAGAACCCATGTCCATTTCATAACTTTCTGCTCTCTTATCTGCAGTTCATTTTACCTAAAACCCCCTCCTCCACCATCAGACTCATCTTCTTCTGTCTCCTCCTGAGATTGGGGGCAGTTTGTTATTACCATCATGTCAATCTTTTTTTTTTTTCCTGCCTTATACCAGAAGTATTCATGGAAATTTAAAAATTAGAGCAAAAGTGACACAACTTAAGTGGCAATCAGGAGGAAAGATAGACATTTTTTAAGGGATAGGAAATTACAACATCCCCTAGAATCTGTCTGTAGCGCTCTGCACACCTTGAGTTACTGACAGTTGCTACCGTGAGCTACAACGTGGGGTCCAAACTCAACAGCAGCTGAGATGGAAAAGGGCCCCTGTTCCTGTCCCAGTCAAGGCAAAAATGAGCCACTTCTCAAAAAGCAGAGCTATTCCTGGTTCTGAAGTCAGATGAACACTCACTCTTAGGGCTCTCCGGAGATCTCGGACACACAGGGTCCACGCACTGAATACCGTTCTCCACATCTTTTCATTGGCACTTTTTTGCGATGTCCCTCCACCCGTCACAAAAGCACCACAACCAGGAAAGAATCGCCAACACCCTCGGGCCAGCCAGCACGCTGGTTCTAACCCCCTTCCTGGCACTTGCCATTTTGTATTATAGTAGTTTCTACATGTGTCTTTTTCCCGTTTAGTTTCTGAGTGTCTCGAGGGCTGAAAACTATGTCCCGCTCTATGTGTCACCACTGATGCACATTTTCCTTGGTGTATACACCAGGAGCCCATATTTTCTGCATAAATGGGAGACTTACAGATGAATACCATTGTGCTATGTGAGGCGACATACAGGGCAGGAGACAAATGAATGGATGTCAGCCTGGAGCTCTTGAGAAACGCAAACCATACAGCAACCAGCTTGGCTGGCCTCAGAGGTGAGAGAAGCCAAGTGGGACTGAATTCTCTGCATGAAGGAATCCAAACCCATGTGCAGAGATCATGGCTGCAAAATGTCTCAAAAGTGTGTCAACACCCATGCTGGGTATTTCTCCTGCCCATTTCCCCACAGGGATGATTGATAAAATTCTTTCAAAATAAAAATATCCTTTGTGTTCATCTTGAGGCAACAGAGAAGGAAAAACTACCCCGCAGTCTGCATCCCTCTTCATGCTGAGTGGATCTGTCTAACACAGCGTTTAGGATAGATGGTATCTGACCCCCATTTCTTCAACCGTCATTAACTGAACACTGTGGGGCTTGGTACAGAAGATAGAATGGTGAACAAGACATACTTTTTGTCCCCAAAGAACCTATTGTCTATTTGAATCTTCTTAGCGATGAGCTGGGTTTCTTCAAATACTAGTTATTTCTTTTGTCTTAACAAAAAATACTACTTACTACGCACCATAGTCAAAATCCACACTAAGACTTATCACACTACTGTCTCACCAAAGAGACCTGAGTGAAAACCAGAGATGGTATGACTTCTCGGGGAGGGGACAAGCCTGCCTACAGCTTTGTTAACCCTAGCTTCAAGGCTCCCTGCACAAACCTTTGTATTTTCCAGAAGCTCTACGGGATACTCCTGGAGTGCCCCTCTTGAGTGATCATGTTCTGGGGACTCTTGAGATACGGAACTCAGAACAAGTTTAACAGACTCCTCATACTCACCTTGAATTAGAGAGAAAAAAAAATCCCTTGCTCTCCTTACTCAGATGGGACAGAATTCTTCTCCATGGGGCCACAGTGTTACGACTCCAAAGGTGATGTGCACATTTTTCAGAGGGAAAGCTGGCAAACGTGTTCGTTTCAACACAAATGTGTTTTATTAAATACACGCTGCACAAAACAAACCTAAATGTGCTTTTAAGAACAATTGCTGGACTGGTTCAAAATATTCTGAGAACCAAAGCAAATACCCCGTTCCAGAAGACAGGAGAAAAGGCTGTTGGACAAGGTCTCATTTCTCACCAGTGGTATCTGACAACATATCTTGCTATGAACATAATTTGAGAAGAGCGACTCCTTTCTAAACCCCTATTTTTGGTTCACTCAAAAAAAAAAAAGGTTTCTTTCAGCCTTAGATTTCTCAGCCGTGGTCTCTAGTCTGAGGACCATATCCTTTCTGAAGATTTGGGCAGTTCTATGGAGCCATATTTAAATTGGGTGAGTGAAAAACTAACTCCCTTCAATAAAAGTGGCATTGTTTTGCAGTCAGGTAATTCCAAGTGGGCTCACTTTTTACTTTCCATGGGAACAGTCCTTGAGAAAGAAAGAGCCTTTGTTGGGTTTTGTTTTGTTTTGAGAACAGTCAATTGGTTCTTTCTACCCTTCCTTCTGGGCGCCAATCTCTCCAAGGAAAACCACAAAGTTCAAACAGAAGTAATGAAAAAGGAAAGAAAAGAAAGAGTCTGCACAGAAACTCAATTTATCCCTATCTGGGGTTGTTTCATGTCATTCTTTTTTAAGTTTATTTATTTATTTTGAGAGAGAGAGAACCTCAAGCGGGCTCCACACTGCCAGTGTGGAGACTGACACGGGGCTCGAACTCACAAACTACAAGATCATGACCTATGACCTGAGCTGAAGTGGGACTCGTAACCAACTAAGCCACTCAGGCTCTCCTGTTTTGTGTCATTCTTGCCCCACCCCCACCTGCACACAGACGACCCTTGCCCCAAACTCTTTGCTTTATACATTCCCATCAGAGTAGCACGTCAGAGTAGCACAGGGTGCAACCTTGTCATAAATGTCCTGTTCTCAAGGAATCCTGCCGTCTTGAGTTTCTGCTTAAGTGACTTCTCACCTTCAAACCCACTGAAGTTGTCCTTGTTTGGATTCTGATAAGTGACTGAGATTTTAATGGTTCTCAGTTAGTCTGTTTATCAGTGTGACTGTTTCGGTTTCCTTCAAGACAAATGATTAGGTGCACCGGTCTTTATCAGTGTGTTTAAGTATGTTCTTCAGGTGTGGACTCAACTTTGCCCTCTACCTCCAGCTGCCAACTCCTTTCCACACTAGGGTGTAAATAGTTGGAACATACAGGTACACACATAAATCTGCTCCATGCTATTTTAGAAAGTTTACTCTTTCTCAGCGACACCAGAGCAACCACAAAAGAGTCCACGTTTTCTCCATAAAGGAAGCAATTCTATATCCGAGTAAGGATTAGGAAAGGGGCGAGAAAAGAAAGAAATGGATAAAGCAGAGTGATAGGAAAAACCAAAGGATCTCAATGGATAAAAAAGACAGGGAGAGATTAAAGTTCACTAAATACTTGCACTGGGCCCTTACATTCTCCGCTTCATTCCTTAGGACAACTGTGATGGACGCGGAACATTATTACCTCTTTCCTACCGATGGGGCCACTGAAACTGGGAAAGAGAAGTAGCTTGCTAAAAGTTATACAGGCAGTAAGTGATGGACCTCCCAAAAGTCCAACCATTTTCAATGTTTTATTGATGAAGCAACTGAGGTTCAGAGATGTAAAACAACTTGCCCAGGGTCACCGGCAAATCAGTAGCGGAGCTGGGATTCGAGCCAAGTCTGTTGCTTCAAAGGAATTTCAAGGCAAAGCCTAAACACCAAAAATTGGAAGGTGGATAAATATATATGACAAGGCAATCTTATTTAAATACACCTCGGTCAGCAACCAGCCTACAAGTCTACTGGAGGAGGAATGCATGTTTTATTAGTCAGGATAGGCTAAATTTGCTGCAGTAATAAATGAACCCTGAAATCCCAGTGACTTCACACAGGAAACGTTTGATTCTACTCAATGGCCACCGCGTGTCAAGCAACTCTTTGAAGCTCTCTTTGGTCACTCCAAGACCCAAGCTTCTTCCCTACTGCGGTTTCCCTATGTTGATAAAGATTCCATGATCACCCCCCACAAGAAAGAAAAAAAGGGAGGCACAATGCTTTTAATTGCCTGGACATGGAAGTCACACAGACCCCTGCTTCTCACAGTCCATTGGCCAGAATCAATCACGGGTCCCAACCTTCCTGCAAGGGGAGCTGGGACACAACGGAAACCCCTGGACATCGTGTGCACTAATGACCTCTGCGACATGTCTCACCTTTCTTTTGCATCATACTTGAATTTTGAGTAGCTCTGTAAAAACAAAAAAAGAACACAACGGAATTCCCTGACAGGTCTAACGGAAGCAGCAACAGGTCAATGGCAGGATGCTTTGCGCAGCCAAGTAGCAGCATCTAAAAGCTGAGTGATGATGGCGATCTCTGGAAGCTCTGGATATCCTGAGAAATCTGGAGGTCACTGTCACAGCCGTCATTGTACAGAGTTAAGGATATGGAGTGAGCCCTGCCACCTCCACTTTGAGAGGAGCTGGAAACACCTACCTTTTCAACCCATCGTGACTAGTTATCTTCAGATGAAAGGGATGTTCTAAATTCAGCAACTGTAAAACAAACTGAATGTTTAACGTGTAAGTAACCAATAACACGCGGTAATAAAGAAACCTTGAAATTTCAGTGGTTTAACATAAAACACATTGGATTCTCACAGGATCTTGATTCCCCCAGGAAGAACCCTCAGATGAACCTACACTGTTCAGCGACATTTGCTTAAGGAAGGCGAACTTTTGTTAAAAAGTCAGTGAACTCGGGGCTCCTGGGTGGCTCAGTCGGTCAAGCATCCAACTCTTGATCTCGGCTCAGGCCATGATCTCACAGTTCATGAAACAGAGCCCCATGTCCAGGTCTCCGCTGATAGCGCAGACCTTGGTTGGGATTTCTTTCCCTCACGCTCTCTGCCCTCCCTGGCTTGCTCTCTTTCTCCTGCTCTCTCTCTCAAAATAAATACATGTAAAAAAAAAAAAAAAAAATGTCACTGAACTCAAGCTTCCTGGGGGACAATCAGCAAGAGAGGCTTGAAGTATCATGAGACTCAGTGTCTCCATCCTCAGGTCCCATTTCTTTATTCATTCCATTTATCAACACCATGCCATGCTCTGAAGAGTTGAGAGAGTATTAGTCAAGACGTTTTCTTTATTTAAAGTGACAGAAACCCAACTCAAACTGGCTTAAGGAAAAGAAGGGGATGTTTTCGTTCATGTAACCAAGAACTGCTACATGGGGAGAGTCTGCCTGAGAATGAAGCCAACAGGGAAAACAATTGGTCTAAGAGGAAGAGGTGTCAATTTTGATGTGTCAACCGAACTCCTTGATCCAATTGTACCTAAATAAAAAACAAAAAACAAAAAATACAGTTGGGTAAGCAATAAATGTTGTTGCTTCTTAAAATGTGTTGTAAGGGCACCTGGGGGGTTCAGTTGGTTGTGTCCAACTCTTGATTTTGGCTCAGGTCATGATCCCAGAGTCATGGGATCAAGCCCTGCATCAGGTTCCAAGCTGAGCGTGAAGCCTGCTTAGGATTCTCTTTCTCTCTCCCTCTGCCCCCTCTCCCATGCTCACAAGCACTCTCTCACTCTCTCTAAAATAAAAAATAAAATAAAATATGTGGTATATTGTTTGATTGGGCTCATTTGATATTAGTTTCTATTGTTTACAATTCAAAGAGCTCTTGCCAATAAATGTTGAAGTATTGGGCTTATTTTACCAGCTATGGGGAGCCATGGAAGGATAAGATTTTGGACAAGAGGACACAGTCAAGTTTTCCTATGATATAAGTCACTGACCATGGCCCCATGGCCCTTCATGAATCAATATTCACTCAGCTGTCTGTGTGGCTCAGTCAGTGAAGCATCTGACTTTGGCTCAGGTCATGATCTCACAGTTCCTGAGTTCGAGTACCTCATCAGGTGAGCTGGGGCCTCACTTCTCTCTCTCTTTCTCCCTCTCTTTCTCTTTGCTCCTCGCTCACTTGTGCCCTCTCTCAAAAAAAATTTTTTTTTAATCATTATTCACTCAATTGTGCCATGGGTATTTATGCCTACTAAATATCAGGCTCTGATTTATGTGATTAATATAGAAGTAAAAAGGACAGACAAGTCTCTGTGAAGTTTATATCCCAGTAGGGAAAACAGACAACAAACACATGGATAAGATGACTGATCTTCAGTCAAAGGGGCAAGTTCGATGAGTACTGCTTTCACTCCAGGGCAGTCTCAATTCTGGGGAGATGAATTGGTCTCATATTCTGACCCTGGAGGAAGATCAGTTTCTGGGTAAATGACATCCCAACCTCCTGTCCCCAACTCTGCGATAGTGAATTTGCTCTCACCTTTGAGATCTGCCAGCCATTTCTTTTATGTTAGCCAAGAGAGCAGTCAGACACAACTCCATGCTAGAACTTCTTGGTCCTGGATTGGAGCCCCCAATCTGCCCAGGAAGTCATCCCTCTGTTGTTCTTGTTTCATAGTTTAACAACAGAATGAACTGGGGACTCCTAGCCTGCTCAGTCAATAAAGCATGCAACCCTTGATCTTGGGGTCATGAGTTTGAGCCCCACATGTGGTGTAGAGTTTACTTAAAATAAAATTTTAAATTTTAAATTAAACAAAACAAAACAAAATAAAATAAAAACAGTAGAATTGGATAAGACAATGCCTGCGTTCTGTGACTCTAAGAGCAACATGACATATTCCATTGTAGACACCTATCACAATTCCTGGTTCATGGTACATGCACACTAAATATTTACTGAACTGGTTATCAACTGATTGATTAGCTGAGATGCACAGGAAGATTACAATTCAATGCCTCCAACATGAGAACATGCATATCAGAGAAAACCAAAGTTACACACTTCTCTTTAAAGTATTTGACTTCTGGGTTAATTGTGTAGCTCCCTCCTGGCGAGTTTCCTGAGAATTGTCTGGTGCATGGCTGGGGCCCAAAGCCTAGAAGAGACACTGGCATGTAGACAGTGCTCCACAAAATAAACGAATGAGTGAATTAATACTAGAAGGGTTTACAGAGTGAGCCACGGAAGGTTTACAAAGGCAGCAGCATTTGACCAGAACCCAGAACGATTCTTAGAATTTCGAAAGCGAAATTACAACTTTGCTTCGGCACGATCGACGTCCAAGGCAACGTGACAACGGATTGTCGACCAAAAGACTAAAGTCAGAAAACAGTCCGGGAAATAACTTGGAAAAAACAAATTCAGAGAGGCATGAATGCAGTGAGGAAGCAGTATGTAACAGCTATCAACTGCTGCAAAACAAACCACTCCAAAATGCAGATGCTTTAGAAAAAGAGTAACTTTACAGGGGAGAAACCTGGAAAACACTGTTCTAATTAAGTGTCAAAGCGGTGCTCGCTTCAGCAGCACATATACTAAAACTGGAACGATACAGAGAAGACTAGCATGGCCCCTGTGCAAGGATGGCAGGCCAATTCATGAAGTGTCCCATACTTTTTTTAAAAAGTGTCAAAGTTAACATCACCGAATGATGTCAAGTGGATCTCACGTTCCCCCTGGTATAATGTGATGAGAAGGACATTTTACTTCACATCTGTGGTATTTTTTCCCAAACCTGAGAACTCCAGTCTACTCATGAAAAGAAAAAAAAAAAAAAAAATCAGGCAAACCCAAGTGGAAGGACATTCTACAGAATTCCTAACCAGCAAACCTACAGCTGTCAAAGTCAGGAAAACAAGGAAGACTGAGAAGCTCTCACAGGTCAGAGGAGACTAAGGAAAGACTTAGTCTTTGCATTTGGCGTCTTGGATTGGATCCTGGAATAGAAAAATGGCGTTATTCCAAATACTGCCTGCAGGTTAGTTCATAGTAGCATTACCATTGCTGGTTTGTTACTTTTGACAAAGAGACTTGTACCACAGTAGTGTAAGATGATAACACTGGGGGGAATTGAAACTGGGTGGTGGACATATTATCTTTCCAACCCTTCCATAAACTTGAAACTATCACCCCCCCCCCCAAAAAAAAAAGGAGTGCCATTCATTTAGCCCACAACTGTGTGGGGTAGGAGGTTTGGGTGGGGCTCTGCTGGGTGGTTCTAGTCTGGGCTGGGCTCACTCGTGCATCCGCATTCAGCTGTAGCTCAATGAGGCAGTTCTGCCTCTAGGACATGGCTGGCTTGGGGCAGGGCCACCTTGAATCTACTCCATCTCGTATCCCACCCTCCAGCATTCCAGCTTGTTCGTCTTCGTGGCAACTGGCAGGTTTCTAAGAAAGAGCAGGAAAAGTACACAAAGCTCCTCGAGACCTGGCCTTGGAAACGGCAAGCCAACAACTCTATCTCGCTGCGATGGCCAAAGCTGGTCATAAGGCCAGCCCCTCAATGTCTTCTTGTATCAGTGGGAAGAAGAGTAACCACATTAGAGCATTTTTATAAGGGTAGGACTTATGTAAGGCAGCTCCTGGCTCCCCCTTTCCCACTGCCCAGCCCACACCTCACTGCAGGAGAACAAAAACACGAAGGTGTCATCCTCATGCCATCCTCTGTGACACGTCACAGCTCTGTTAGAAAGCACAACCAGGGCAGCTTCCCGCCCCTTCAAGGACCAGACCATCCTCTGTAGAGTGTGAGCTGGACAGCGGCACACTAGGCACCAGACGGGGCTTCCCACGTCTTTTCTTTCTTAAGACACCAGTTAGGAGGGTGTTACCATCCTTGCTTTATGGAAAGCCAGGCGTGGAGAGCTTGGGGTCACAGAGCTGTGGGGTGAGAGCACGGAGATTACAACCAAGCTGGCAACTGCAGGGTATTATCCCTACCCCTTGCTATGTTCTCCTCCAACACCCAGCCCCCACTTAATATCACGCTCAATTCCAAACACCGTATGGTCCTTGCTTGAGGCTGGGGCACCCTGGAGACCAACTCTGAGCAGCATCTGGTCACCACGATTCTGAATTAAAGACCCCGCATACCCTTCACCTTCCCCAGTGGAACTACTTCCAACGCTGCTATCCCAACACCCGCCCTCAAGAACTACAGTTGTTTAGAAGCGAAACATCAGGGAGTAAGATAATGAGACTTCAAAATTACCGTTATTCAACCCCAAGGCTCAACTAGAAGCATTCCCAGCTTCCCATCCTCCACCTGAGAGCCAGGGTCTCCAAATCACCACTGAGGCACCAAGAGAGGTGTGAAGATGCAAAATCCTACACTTCCAGAACCGGAGAGGAGTCCAAAGCTTTCACTGAGCAGATGTGACCGTGAAGCCCAGAGACACGGTGACTTGTCCCCAGCGTTAACTGGAAACACGAGAAATCCAAAGTGGTTTTCTGCCCAGGATTGCATTTGACGAGGACACTGTAAAGCCATGGAACACAAATCATTGTTTTACAGAGGAGAGGCTGAGTTAGCAGATTGAGGGTATCCAGGTGTCTGGGCAAAACTGGGAGCAAGACCTCCTTCTGACTCCTAGTGCATCACATCAGCAACAAGGACCCCGTCTGATCTAGTCTGACCGTGTGTCTTTAGGTAAATCATGACTCTCTGAGCCTAGTTTTCTCATCTGTAAAATGTGGATGAGGATGATCATACCACAAGGGCTGCTGGAAAACTTGAAACGAAACAATAGTAATCAGGCTCCTTGATATTTATCCAAAACAACTGAAAACTTTTGTGTCCGCACAAAAACCTACACAGAGATTTTTATAGCAGCTCTATTCATAGTTGCCAAAACTTGGAAGCAACCAAGATGTCCTGTAAGTAAGTGGGTAGATAGCATGGGACATCCACACGATGGAATATTACTCAGGGCTGAAACGAAATGAGCTATCAAGGCATGAAAAGACATTGAGAAACCTTCCGTGCATGTTACTAAGTGAAAGAAACCAATTTGAAAAGGCTACATGCTGTGTGATTTCAACTCTTTGCCATTCTGGGAAAAGCAAAACTGTGCAGACAGTAAAAATATCAGTGGTTCTGGACAGGGGTAGGAGGTGAGAGAAGGATGAATAGATTGAACAGAATGTTTAGGGCGTTAAAAAAAAAAATGGATGATACCATAATGATGAATACATGTCACTATAAATTTGTCCAAACCCTAGAAACTATAATGCCAAGAGTGAACTCTCAGGTAAACTGAACTTCAGTGGATCATAATGTGTCAATGTGGGTTCATCTTCGGTGGAAAGTGGACCATCCAGTGAGTGTTGTAGATAATAGGGGGAGGCTGTGCATGTGTGGGGCAGGGAATATATGGGAAACACCATCTCCTCAATTATGCTGTGAACATTAAATTGCTCTAAAAAAATAAATTCTTTAAAAATATTTTTTTAATAAAAAAAATGTTAATAAGGGGTGTCTGGGTAGCTCAATCGGTGAAGCATCCGACTTCAGCTCAGGTCATCATTTCAGTTCGAGACCCACATCAGGCTCTGTGCTGACAGCTCAGAGCCTGGAGCCTGCTTTGGATTCTGTGTCTCCTTCTCTCTCTGCCCCTCCCCCTCTTGCGCTCTGTCTCTCTCTCTCTCTCTCTCTCTCAAAAATAAATAAACATTAAAAAATATTTTTTAATTTTTAAAAAAATGTTAATAAAATGAAATCATGGTGCATCAAGCTTTAGATGTAGAATTTAGAACATGGCACATGCTGCATGAATGATAGCTGTTTATATGACGAGTCTAGTTCCAAAGCCCAGTGTTTGGTTTTTTTAAAATGTTACTTAGTTAAGTGCCTTATTTGGAGTTTAAAAGGATTCTGAATGTCTCCGTGGTCTCCTTTCACTCTGTTCCTTTTTTTTTTTTTTAATAATAGAGTGAGGACGACTGGGTGGCTAAATCGGTTCAGTGTCTGACTCTTGATTTCAGTTTAGGTCATGATCCCAGGGTCGTGGGATCGAGCCCCACATCATGGACCCTGCTTAAGATTCTCTCTCTTCCCCCCACCTTTGTCCCTCTCCTGCTCAGGTTCTCTTTCTCTCTTTCTCTCTCTCTCTCTCTTAAAAAAAAAAAAGTGTCACTTTAGAGACACAGAACTTTTGTTCGAGCTCTGATGTAATATTTAGATGATTTATTCACAAAAGGTGATCTGTGGATTCAAGCATCTTGTTTTATGGCCAGAATTCTTTCTAACTCATTCAACTTAGATTTAGTTGATTTTCCAGAGGCAAGGGCTGAATGTTGCTTTCCATATCAGAGATTTGTGTTTTGTTTTTGTTTTAAAGGTTTCATTTTTTTTTTAAGGACTGTCTACCCACAAAGCGGAGCTCAAACTTACAACCCCAGGGCCAAGAGTCACACACTCTACCAACTGAGCCAGCCCAGCATTCCAGAGACCCCTATTTTGATCCTAAGTAACGGAGAAGTGCTACATTTTCCCCTTTTGTTTTCTTTGGCTCATCCTGGTCAGCTAAAAGGAACACAACTCGGGGCGCCTGGGTGGCTCAGTCGGTTAAGCGTCCGACTTCGGCTCAGGTCATGATCTCACCGTTCGTGAGTTCAAGCCCCGCATCCGGCTCTGTGCTGACAGCTCGGAGCCTGGAGCCTGCTTCGGATTCTGGGTCTCCTCCATCTCTCTGTTCCTCCCCTGCTTGTTCTCCGTCTCCCAAAAATAAATAAGTGTAAAATAAATAAATAAATAAAAGGAACACAACTCACAACCCATGTCAAAAAAGGCCTTACTTCTAGGTGCTTCTGAGTCTATTTTCTGAGTGGACCTTGTGTCCACTCCCTTCGTCCTGATCCACCTTTACATTTAGATAAGTTATGAAGTCCTGCCTCTCAACAATTCTTACCCATCAACACTTATCAAGGCGAGGGAATTTGTAGCTAAAATCTTTGGCCTCAGGACTCTGTCTCATTCCTTTCCTGGGTCACCCAAGACATTTCCACTAACCCAGGGGAGTACACAGGTGAGGCTAACCAGACCCTTCCTGAAAGCAAGAATAACTGCCCATTAACCGCGAGTATTTGCTGAGCACATGTGACGTGCCAGACAAAAGCAGCAAATTATGCGCATGATCTCATTTATTCCCAAGAACCTGGTGAGGTTGGTGCCATTATTACGCCCATTTTAAAGATGAGGGGACTGAGGCTCAGAGTGTTTGAGCCATTTGGATTGCAAGAGCGTGGACAGCAGGACTTGAACTTCAGGGCATCTGTTCTCTGTCCACTTCCTGCTTCATGAGTAGGAAGTGAATGGACTGTGAATAGGAATGTTCCACTTATTTCTTCCGGTTCCGACCCTCAGATGGCTACGAGAGGCTCTACTGACCCTCCCTGACATCTCTGTCTCGTGCTCACTTCACCCACGTGATTTCATTGATATCTTTCAGGAAGCCAAGGTTGGCTAATATCATTTTCGCTGAAAATTCAGATTTTTTTTTTTTAAGGTCAGGACATCTACCCTAATGGACTGCATTTTCCCAGTGACTATCCGCCTAATCATAGTCTGTGCTCTCCAGTTTCAAAGTCTCTCTCCTGCCCTCTTCAGACTGCCTCGGTTTGAATCTCCGCTCTCCTGTTTACTCACTGATTGCAGACACATTATTTAACCTCCTCGTGCTGCGGTTACCTCCTGTGCAGGATGTAAATAAGAACGGTATATCCTTCTGATTGGGTTGCTGTGAGGACGGAATGATAAATACACCTGAGCGAGTGGGTTCCACCGTGCGACAGTTGGCACTCTGGACTCGGATCGATACACCTGAGTGCTCGGAGGAAAGTCCCAGGACGAAAATCTCTCCATCCTGGAGCGTGTCCCTGGGATCACACTCGTACCTCATCTGGAGACAAGGTCCGACTTCTCGCGGAAATAAAATATTCCAGGTTCCCCTGGGTGGCTCAGCGGGTTAAGCGCCCCACCCTTGATGTCTGCTCAGGTTCACGGGTTCGTGAGTTCAAGCCCCACATCAGGCTCTGCACCAACAGTGCAGAGCCTGCTTGGGATTCTCTCTCTCCCTCTCGCTCTGCCCCTCCCCCACCTGCGTGCGCGCGTGCGCGCCCGCGCTCTCTCTCCCAAAAATAAATAAACGTGTTTTAACAGTTTAAACAGTAAAATAAAATAATAAAATAAAATACTCCACTGGGCAGTGAAACTAGACTAAAATGTTTAAAGACACGTCAATTCCCGGTGTTGGCTAAGCCTTCTCCAGTCACAGCGTTCTGTACCTTCAATCCTGCCCTACGCGCCGGGAGCTGTCTCCCGCAGCTCCCTCTGTCCACCTGCTCCGCACACATCTTTTTATTGCACTGCCAGGTGTAGCTCATTTGCAGGGGAGCAGGCCTCTACGCTGATAAGGCACAAAGAATAAGCTACAGAGAAATGGTCCAGCCATATGTCCTTCTGCCTTATCTGCAAATCCCACTATCAGCAGTTTTATTGAGGCTGTTCGGGCCACTTCGTTCTCTTATCCTCACCAACAAATGCTCTCATTCAGTCTTTTGGGGGGGGGGGGGCTCCTTCAGGAAAACACACCAATAATGTCGTATCTATTTTTTTAATTGGCATATCAATTAAGATGTGCTTCCGTTGTTTATATAATTATTAGATTTGTTCTCACTGTTAATCAACAAAATGCAGATTAAAGCAAAGGACTTTTTAGAAAGATAATAAACCCAGTGCTAACACTGTCATACATATTTAAGGCAGTCTCAATCACCTCGATACCTTTCTGCAAGTGCTTTAGCAATATATATCAAGGGCCTTAGAAACACATCCAACTCGATATTTCTACTTCTAAGACTCTACCCTAAGGAAATGATCCTGTAGATAAAAGCTGTATGCCCCAAGATGTTCCTATCAGTGTTCTTCACCATAGCAAAACAATGATAAAATGTGGACTTTTTTTTGAGGAGGAGGAGAGGAGGGGCAGAGGGAGAGGAAGGGACAGAATCCCAAGCAGGTTCCACGCTCAGCACGGAGCCCGATTCCACGACTGTAAAGAGATCACGACCTGCGCCAAAATCAAGAGTCGGATGCCCAACCAACTGAGCCCCCCGGGCGCCTCTATATCAGCAGGCAAGCGTCGGTCCTCAAGCCGTTTTCCTCTCTTGGCTGGAAGCGCTTCAGCACGACTCCCAAAATGACCCCTGAGCCTGCACCTCACCCCCCCCCCCCCCGCAAAACCAGGTTAACCCCTCCCCGCCTCTGCCAGAATTCACCCAAGCTGCAAGGAGAGACAGAAGAATTCGTACATAAATCCAGAGTCCCAAAACATTCTCGTAGAAGCCAGGGTAAGCGCAGGGTGGCGTGGAGAGGGCTTGGGGAACACCGGTTTTGATTCCTAATCTAATTAGAGAGCCCTATAACAGAGTCTTTGTTCAAAGACGAAATTAAATTTACAATTGAATGTCTCCAGTGAAGCCAGTTTTTATTAATTTCCAGCACAACATTCAGATATACCCTCCAGAACTTCAATATGTTCTTATTTAGTGTTTAATCCTCTAATGCATTAAAATTAATTATTTCAGTTTTATGGCAAACTGTCTATAGCCAGCATCCAAGATGGGCACCCCACGCCTCTCCCCCCCCCCCCACCCAGTCAGCTGGGGAGGTGTCAATATAATTATTTAAGGGGTTGAAAGGTAAAGGGCAAGCAATGGGAAGGGAAATGAGCCTGCAATTATGCACTCATGCTTCAACAGGGAAGCAGATGGCCTCCCTTGCATAAATTATTATTTATCCACGGAATTCCCCTCTGCCTCTTACCAAATCAACACTTTAAAAAAAAAAAAAAAATTCTTTGTGGGGCCTGTGAAGTTCCCTGGCCAGTTCCCAACATCTACGCCCTGCCCCCACTCCTCCCCTCGGAGACGAAAATGACCGTGATAATGCCAAGATGGCCCACAGACAGCAGCAAGGGTTTCCAAAGGCACTGATGGGGTTTGGACCGTGCGTTTGAACTGAGGGGCACAGACAGGAGTCCGCCTTACCTCGCGGCCCGGAGGCTGGGTGCAGTGACCACCCGGCTGTGCGAGCAGAAAGTGACGGGCAGAGTCACCGGCCCGTGCTTCGCCCCCAGTAATAAGACCCACGGCAGGTGGACGTCCCCCAACGTGCCAGCTAAGGCACACGGCTTGGAACCTACCGTGCATTCTCGCCCCGAACCCTCGAATCAGCCCCTGAGGTAGGGGACCGCATTCCAGCCGGAGAAAATGAAGACGCTGGAAGCTCCCAGACGAGGATACCGCTAAGTTAACCACAAAGCAGCCATGGTTTCTGAGGGCGTGTGCTCCCATTTAACCCCACGGGGCAGTTACCGTTGTCACCACTTTCTACAGAGACCGGAGACACGGAGGCTCATCCCGGCGAAGGAATTTTTCCAAGGCGCCGCATCCCAACTCAGGGCCAGAATTTTCACCTGACCCGCAGGACCACCAGGGTTCTAGGATCGCCAGGCTGGGTTCTCTCCTCCGTCCACCACCCCTGCCTCTTCCTCTGCCCTCGTCGCCTCACCAACTCAAGTCTACTGCACAAGTGAAAATGTTGCTAAGCTGCCTTACAAAACTTTCCAGGCAGAGAGATAGAGAGAGAGAGAGAGAATGTGTTCTTTACCAAGCTCTTTGGAGGGCAAGGACTCGTCCATTTATATGTATTCATCGTCCTAACACTAATGTTCTCCTTGACGCCCATATGTCTCTGGCCCTAGGCACCAGGGAAGGGACGGCACTGAGAGGTAAGTGCTCTCCTCGACTCCTCCAGCATTTTCCAAAGGAAACCTGCCCTCAGCAGCAGCAGCAGCCGAGAAATAGCAAGCCCCTGGTCCCAGGGCCGCCGGCACGCGATAGCAGAGCAGATACGGGGGAGGCTGTGGCATCAGAAGGACTTGACGCTGGATCCCGTCTCTGCCACTCGCTGTGTGGATCCGAGCAAGTCTTTGAAACACCTCCCACTTCCCATCTGTAAAATGGAATACTCCTCCACACACTTCATAGGGCTACTGTGGAGATTTAAGGACGTCTTACAGTGGCTGTCTGACACTGTTCACTCGCAGTTAGAGATGATGCAGTTTGCACCACGGCCAAGTCGACACAGAGAGACAGAGACAGAGACAGAGAGACCGAGAAACACAGAGAGAGGATAAAACCGTACTTAGCAATAGTCTTCGATGGCTTTGATACGTTCTCTGCTAGTGCATTTCTGTGAAAAATGTCGACCACCACGAATTACACTGATTTTATGACCCTGTAAGGGGTCATCACTTTCCACGGGAAAACTCTGACGTCGTGAGCTTCTCCCGACCTGGCACCGATCGCGCCATATTCCCACACCGGCACCTCCCTCCTCTCGTCAATTCTGGGAGGATTTTCCCCTCGGTGGGTTTGTAAACTTATGAGGAAAGAGCCCCGCAAGCGGTGGTGTTTAAAGCTGTTACGAACCCTAGTTTGGTTTTTATTTTATTGCTTCTGGTTTTTGGTCAGGGAGTCCAATCTACTTGGCCTGGCTCTGGACCGGCTCCTGTCTCCATCCCCCTCGCCCCAAGCATCTCGGATCTCCCCTGTCGTCAAGGACACGTGAACGAGACCCACAGATCAGGGAAGCCGAAGCAAGGAAGAATTCTCAAAGCTCCTCTCTCTCTTTTGATTAGAACCGGTCTGGGATCACCTGGGGGGCACAGTGGGTTAAGCGTGTCCAGCTTTTCATTTCGACTCAGGTCCTGATCTCATGATTCGTGAGACTGAGCCCCTAGTTGGGCTTTGCCCTGACGGTGCAGAGCCCACTTGGAATTCTCCCTCTCCCTCGCTCTCTGCCCCCTCCTCCACTCGTGCCAGTTCTCTCTCTCTCTCTCAAAATAAATAATAAATCAATTTTTTAAAAAAAGAAAGACAAGCGGTCATCCACACTTCCAAAACAAACTGGGCTGGGCTGGGTATGCCTCCTTTGGAAGCTCTTTCTGTTTGCCCCAGGGCCCACCGTGCACCAGGCACTGTGCTAGGCAGACCCTGAGGACCACATGCTCTGTGAATGGCGGCCCCAGAGTTGTGCAACGTGTTGACTTCCTCGGCAGATGCACACGTGAATAAGGCACAATCTGTCCCGACCCCAGAAGCTTCTGCTCAAGGAGTCAGATGTGAAAACCCACCAAAGCAGTACACTGTTAGATTTCCTATCACAAAAGAATGAGGGACCAGTCAAGACTCTCAAGGGAAGGGGGAAATCATCAGGAAAATCTCCTGCAAGAGTACCCATCAGCTGGATTCCCTAAAAGCAGAGACCTCAGACTGGCAGCCCGAGAGCTGAATCTCTCTCACCGACATGTTTTGTTTCTACATATAATTTTTAAAATTAGTTGCCACCATTTTAAAACCCGAATTTCTACCTCTACCTGAGAAATTGGAAGCAGCTGCCGGGCCCGCATGGGCAAACATTCTCCAGTTTGGTACAGACCCCCCACCACTCCCTATAGCATTCCCCTTTTACATTCCCTGCCAGCCCCTGTAAGCGTCTGAGTTAGCAACCCATGAACTAAAATCTGATAGGGAGAAACGTGGGCTAGAAGTCAGAGTTTCCAAATCTGGACGTTCATCTGTGCTTTGAAGAAAAAGTTTTTCCAGTGTCCAGGCCAGCTCACCAGGGCATGAAGGCAGATGCCGATTTCAGCACAAGCCTCGTGTAGCCAGGGACCAAGGTAGTCCCTTGTGCTCTGGACCTTCCAGGACCACTCCCTGGTGGTCAGCCCCTGGACGGCACATGGATTCAGTCAAAGGACGGCAATTCTAACACAATGCCTTGGTTTGTCTTAACTAGGAACAACACATAATTCTGCTTCCAGCATTTTCTCTCTCTGGATGAACAGGTCTATAAAATGGCATATGCCTGGAATAGTAAGTCCCATAGCAGTCGGAGTCAGGAGAGGGGTGGGTTAGGAATTAGTCAGCAAACATTAGGTCATCTCTTTGTGATGCCAGACCTCACTTTTTCATCTGTCCAACGACAAGCTTGTATCAGTCCACCATTCTTCATGCTGGATGAAGTGACAGAGGATATAGATGTTACGCAATCCTCTGTAGAGCACCGTGAAATAGTGATAGATTAAACTTAAAATAGCTCAATAAATAATTTTCTGCTAAATCAAGGATCCATACCAACAACGGCTAACACTCACGAAGTGAGGGCCAGGCACAAGGCTCTGTATGAAATGCACTATCTCATTATCTCCTTCTTACAACATCTTCAATAAGATAGGTGCGACAGTGACAGCAGTCCGATTTTACAGATGAGGAAAATAGGGTTCAGGGAGGTCATGTGACGCGCCAGATTTAGCAAGTGGTCATGACAGAATGGGCCCCCGGGGCAAGCTGATTCCACAGCATCTCCTCATATACTAGATTCTTACGTAGCCAAAAAGTAATTGGAAAAGTCCACCCGTTAGATTTCTCACCCAGGGGCGTGTGAACATGCGTCCGTTCTCTGTAACAGGATTAACTAATCACTCACCCAGACTTGACTGCCGACTTGTGACATTTGCAGTCTTGTAGAGGAGAAGAGGATGCCCTTCTCTGATGGCTAGAAAAGGCCACAGCGAGTCCGTATTAGCCAGGCATCCCCTTGAACCCACTCTGAGAGCAAACATGTGTGTTTCCAAAGCACTTAACTAGATGTTCTCCAACACTGCTTCCAGCTCCAAACTTTGATGATCCTGTAAGATGGTCATGGGCTTGGGTAGCAAGGGGAGACTCCACAGAGAAAACAGGGCTTTCGCTGGGTCCCGAAAGGAAGGTAATTCTTAGATAAATCCAGAAGAGGCAGTAAGACTAGAGGAACTATCTGAACAAAAGTGCTGAGGGGAAGGCTGGCTTGTCACTCAGAGTGACTATAAATCACCTGTCTCTCTGACATGCAGGCTTGGTGGAAAGAAGAGTAAGAGAAGGTGGAGAGCAGCTGCAGGTGGGCCTAGAATGCCGAGTCCAAGAAATGGAGACTCATTCTCGACCATTGGAAGTCACGGAAGACTTTCAAATGAAGAAGAGAACGAATCAGTGTGCAAAGATAAATGGGGTGTGAGAGTAGGAACAATTAGGAGTCCACTGCGAGATGATTCCAGCAGTTGCACGTAGCTACGTGTAGGAGGAAGAGTGAGGGAGAGGGGGGACCAAACTGGTGAGGTGAGAATGACCTCAGCAGAATGTGGAGCTACACCAGGTATTCCCGACCTGACCCACCGGCCCAACACCTTTCCGTTATGGGGCTGTGCCGGGCACCCCAGGACATTCTGCCATAGCCCCACCCCTTTGTAACAACTCAGACTGTCACCAGACTTTGCCAAAGATCCCCTTGGGGGGGGGGGGCAAAATCACCTCCAGTTAAGAGCCATCGTTTTATGAGACTCAAAAGAGCAATCATTTCCAAAAGCCATCAGTTCCCCTGTAGAGAGAGTAGCAAAGTCAAGAAGGGAAATGGGAAAGAGGTCATTGGCTTTGGTGATCAGAGGTCAGTAGGTACCTTCAAGAAAGCTCCTTCGGTGGGGTGCCCCGGTGGCTCGGTCGGTTAAGCCTCCAACTCTTGATTTCGGCTCAGGTCATGATCTCCGGGTTTGTGAGTTCGAGCCCCACATCAGGCTCTGCGTTGACATCTCATGGAGCCTGCGTGGGATTCTGTCTCCCTTTCTCTGCCCTACCCCCACTCACTATCTCTCTCTCTCAAAATAAATCAAATTGTTGAAAAAATGAAAAGAAAGAAAAAAGAAAGCTTCTTCTGTAACCAAGTCCACTTGAAAGGAGTTACAGAAAGAACAGACAATCTAAAACGAAGAACAAAGGTGAGCTACCTACAGAAAGTCAGAAGCCTGGGTCTGGGACTTCTGCAAGCCCACCAGAGGAGCAGGCTCCCATTCCCACTGGCTTCCAGAGGAAGGTCAGAGATTAAACAGCAAAAATCTCCCCCGGGAGAGTCTCCTTTGCAGTCACCTCCACCTCCAACCCCGCTAGGGTCCATCCTGGGGACAGATGTCGCCCAAAAGGACCATAGCAAAGACAGGCCAAGTGAACGCCAAAGTGTGGAAACTTCTGAGATTGGCTGGGAGTTAGCACTTACAGAACAATAAACGGAGCCTTTGAAGAGACGAAACAAAGGAACCATTTGTCTCCTCCAGCAGCTACAAAGGAGGCAGGCTCACGGAGGACTGAGGGGTAAAAGAATGCCAAGCTGGAGACGAGACTAGGGTTTACTGGGTCCAACCCAGGACCCTCCGCCAGGATCTGAAGTCAGTGTGTAAGAGAGCAACCAAATGTACTCAACACGACACAGGAAATGTAGGCTCTAGGGTTTGAAGTTAAAAACGTCTATTTTGTTTTTCTTTCTCAGTTGCTTTGAGTTATGCTATATAAAGGTGGGGAGAGGGAGACAACATTTTAAAAAAACATGCATTTTTTTAAAAAGCACAAAGACTTTCTTCAGTGCCTTTTTCGTTACCATACCTGTGAATTAATGATTGGCTGGATTTCATTGACTCGTCTGCTGAAGAGCCTTCCTGAGTTCCTCTTACATGGTTGTCAGGAAAATGCCAGTAAGACTCCCCCCTTCCTTTAACGGTCCCTGGCCGGCTTGGGTTTGAACCTCATGGCCCTTCTTGCAAAACGATCTTTCTGCTGGAGATATATATTTGTCATTTTCCCCTCTCTCCTCCCTCCTCAACAGGCCCCACATGACTTCAAGGGGTTTGGAAATTACAACCCAGCCATCCTGAGGGGCTTTATGTCTCACTCCTAAATTGGAACTGGTTGGATCAGCGGGGTCCCGTTTCTGTCTGTATTAGTCACTTCTCTTAACTGTCAAAGATCAACTCCCTCGGTAGGAAAATTTTTGAGGGGTGGGGGAAGAGATATTCAAAGAAGAAGGGAGGTGGGGACTGGTGTGATATTCTACAAGTCACACATTCTGAATCTCTCCTTTCATGTCTCTGGAAAGGATGGAGAAAGTTGGGTCAAACGGCTCATTCTTTCTGCCCCTCTTTCTTTTTTCCTAACCATGAAAGTGGCACTCACAAAGTCATTGTGAGAATATGCAATTGTGAGAATAAATGGTTCTTATTTGTGCCATCCTGGAGGAAAGAACGTTCTCTGCAGTGACATGGTGTTCTCTTCCAGGAGGCACTCTTACCGAACTGTTTCCCCGCAGTCCCAACCCTGTGGGTGATAACAAAGCTGCCCATCTGGAGACCTACTTCTTCTTAGAAACCTAGCAACACCCGAAAAAAGGAGAGACACAGCCTCAGAGTGTCCCTAGACCAGCAAACCAGGAACGCCTGGTCAATAGACACCTTCTCCTAACTTACGAAAGGAAGGAGAAAGACCAAAGTTGTCCCTTAAAAAGTGTCCTGAAAAGATAAACCCCAACAGGGGTGGCTGGGTGGCTCAGTCAATTAACGGTCCGACTTCAGCTCAGGTCATGATCTCGCTGTTCATGAGTTTGAGCCCCACATAGGACTCTGTGCTGACAGCTCAGAGCATCTCTCTGACTCTCCCCTGCTCGTGCTTTATCTCTCAAAAATAATCCATACATGTTAAAAAAAAAAAAAAAAAGATAAACCCCAACAGCTATCTCTGGGTGATCAGGATTACAAACTTTTGGTTCTCTTATTCCTTTATTTTTCTATTTTACAATTTTTCTTTCACAATGAGCATGAATCACTTTGGTCATCTCCAAAGATACCATTTGCTTTAATCTCCCCAGCCCTTTTCAATCCAGCAAATGTCTACTCTAGATCAAGTGGTTCTTAATTACTGAAAGACGGTAAAGTCCCTGAACCTGGCTGAGACCTGATTTTTCCATTTCCTTGGCTGTAAAATGGGATGGCCCCTACTTTGTTTGGAGGCACAAAACAACTCGAAGCTGTTACTTGAAAGTAACACCCCAGGTGGTATCACCAGTCTGGGGGAGAGTGAGGTTGAGTCCCGAACCCACAAGCCACGTATCTGCCTGGGGTGCACACATCCTCGACCGTCCCACACGAGGCTGGCAGAGTTCAGTAGTCATACATGAAGACAGGGCATATTCTGATTTCACTCATCTGTGGAATTTAAGACACAGAACAGATGAACATAAGGGAAGGGAAGCAGAAGTAATATAAAAAGAGAGAGGGAGACAAACCATAAGAGATTCCTAAGTGCAGAGAACAAACTGAGGGTTGCTGGTGGGGTGTCGCGTGGGGAGAAGGGCTAAAGGGGTGAGGGGCACTAAGGAAGACCCTCCTTGGGATGAACACTGGGTGTTACATGTAAGTGATGAATTACTAAACTCCATTCCTGAAAAACAATAATAAATATATTTTGATTAAAGAAAAGATAGGGACATTTGCCACCTTTAACAGCTCTCGAAAACTACCCTCTTGAGTCCCAGCTAAACCTACTTTTGCTGTTGTTCTCTGATGGGTTGGATGGTTGGTTTTGTGTTTTGTTGCTTTTGTTTGTGTGTGTCCTGTGGGGTGTAGTCAGTTAGCCTCCCGCAGAGCAAAGCCCAAAGTGCCAGATTCCTGGGAAACCACCCTAAGAGGCCTCTTCCAGGAAGGATCTCCTGTTGCCAAATTTCCTGAGGATATACCTAGATGGTCAGACACGGTCAGAAAAAAACTACTTGAAATGTTCACCCACACGAAGCATACAGTGTAAATTTCCTTCACATTCGCTACAACCTTTGCTGCCCGGTTGTTTGCGGATGAAAACTTTTTATCAAAATGTTCTTTTATACTTTTCTCCAGAGGAATCCCAAATGCCCCTCCCCCATCACTATCAAAAATCTGGCTAGTGTTCACCAGCCCTATTTTTGAAGAAAAAAGGGTTTATATATATATATATATATATATATATATATATATATATATAAAATAAAAACCCAAATACCCCTCCCCTTCCACTGCGCCTCGCCTTCCCCCATAAATCCAATGTCTTGGTTGAAAACTTGGTGGTTAGGAGATGATGGGTTTCTAGGATGTGCGGGCTGAAGCTGGTTTCGCTACTTCAGAGTTTCGTTGGACATTTTTTTCGTGTCTGTACGCGTTTTCAACAAATAGCTTCGGTTCTCCATAGGGTGCTACTCATTGTCACTAAGTAGTGATGGATTTGTTTTCACCACTGCTTATGCAGTTGAAGAGCTGCCTCTGAACCACTTTTCCTTCCAGCAATTCCCCTCCCTTCCTCTCCTATGCAATCCGCCGGGAGTCGGTAAGGACGGGGCTGAAAATTCTTTTTAAGGAGCCGCCCCGTCCTTTGCCCCGAAGGAAACCCCGCGCTCCGGACGCCCCTGCCCCCACCCACTTCCTTGCCTCGGTTGGCATTCGGACACGGCGATCTCGGCTGCCAGTAGAGGGCACACTTACTTTACTTTCGCAAACCCGAGCGCGGGTGCAGTTTGGGGAGGGGGCGGGGGAAAGACGCTTTGCAGCAAAACCTTGACCAGGGATTGGTCGGTCTCCGAGTTTGCGGCAAAGGCCCGGAGGCCGGAGTAATTTGCAACCCTTAAAGCCGTACTGCGCTGTGCGCTCCGTTTGGAGGAAGTTCCTACTCATTTAACAATTGAAAGCTGCGCTGCAAACTCAACGGGTAATAATTTACCTCAAACACAAACACGCTATGCAAGATCTCCTCCTCCCCTCTCCCCGATTTTTCTTCTGTTTGGAATGGGGGGGGGGGGGAGGAGGGGAGGAAAAGTTTACTTAAAATGCTTTTGGATGAGGGACCACGGTTGGGAAGTTGCCTTTGTTTTTAATGCCCTAGTGTAATGCAAAGTAGCAAATCCCGAAGGAATTGGCGGTAGATATTGAATATAGATTTAATTTAGGAAGCGAATAAGTCATGTCCTATTCAGCAACATTCTGGGTTGATGTGTACAAGAAATGTTCATAGATGTACGCGTATTATACATAAGCACTTTCACTGTGGTGCTAAAAAAAATTTAGAGTCAGTGAACTAGGAAATTAATGCTTGAAATTTGCCAATTTTTAATTGGCCTAAGACCCACTAAAAAGGCACGGAAGTAATATTTGACTCCTCTACTTTGATCAGAATCGATGCTTTGTGTGTGTGTGTGTGTGTGTGTGTGTGCAGGATCTCGATTCCAATAATCAAGGAGAAAGAAAACCCATGAAGGAAGTTAAGTGTCCGATTTGCCCGAGGAGGAAAGAGTTAACGGTCTTCTTCACCAGGGTCTCTGCAAACTCTCAGGGCAGGGTACTCAAGCTCGCCTCCTCTCCCCTTTCTGGGAACTCTATTCCCGAGGCTTGCGCCCCCCTCCCCAAAATTCTCCCGTCTGGCGCCTTTGATTTCCCCCAAACATGGGAACCCCAGACTGGTGCAAACCGGCGCCACGGGGCGCAAAGAGGATTTGCCTCTTTTCTGAAAGCTGGCTGCGGAATTGGGAACTCGGAGAGTGAGGCGTGGGGGTTGGGGGGTGGGCGTGTTGCGGGTGCAGACCCGCGGGGAGAGGACTAGGGAGGGTCCCGAGTCGCGCGCACCCGCAACCTCGCTCCGCCCAGACCCCAGTTCCGGAACACGCAGAAAAGATCTCAGGGATTAGCGCGTCCTAGGGGAAAAGCCGGCTCCTGCCGAGCCCACTGTAGGTCTGCGTGGGCGGGGCGGGGGCTGGGGGGGGGGTGCCTGCTGCTTTGACAGCAAATTGGGGGATTCATTCGGAGTGGGAGGTATCCAATCGCGATCGATAACTGTACACATATAAGGCACAACACCCCCGACAAATGCAATGGGTGTTTATTCATAACGCAATCTCCCAAGTAGACGTGGCAGTGGGCTGCTGAGTTATTTTCAGATTCCAGGCATCCTTTTCCTCCTTACACCTCTTATTATTTGTGCCCGTCGACACTAACACCCCACACCCTCGGAGCGCGCGCCCATAAATACCCCTTCTTCCCTCGTCTTCGCGGGATTTATTTTCCAAACGCTGCCCTTTCCCCAGCCTTCGGGAGGCGCCCGTCCACCCGGGACGTGCATGGCGTGGCGGTGGGTACACGGTGTGTTCCGTGTTGAAGGCTCAGCTGTTCCGCCTGCGATGATTTAAGCACGCAAGACAAGTATGCGGTTTGTCCAGCCGCGCGCTGCGCCGGAGGAGCAGCGGAGAAAGGCAGCGGGTTTGAGCGGGAGCAAAAGAAAATGGTAGGCGCGCGCAGTTAATTCATGCTGCGCTCTGACTGTTTACATCCGATCGCTCGGCGCACTGGAGTGCCAGGCAGAAAGGGCCGAGTCTCCTCCCCAACCTCCCCCCCCAACCCCAGCCCAGCCAGTCCTCCGCAGAAGCGCCCCTCCCCGGCTCCCAAAGCGGAGGGCGGGGGAGAGAGAAAAAAGATCCTCTCTCGCGAATCCCCGCCCACCGGCCCTTTATATGCGAGGGTCTGCGCGGTCGAGGACCCCCGAGCTGCGCTCTCCCCGCCGCAGCTGCCGCCGCCGGCGTCGCGCCCCGGCTGCCGCCTGGCTCCCTGCCGGCCTCGGGAAGGGCAGGGCTATTCAGGGGCTTGGCGGGAAAAAGAGAACAGAGGGGAGGGATCGTGCCTAGCTCTGTATAAAAGCCGGTTGTTGGGGCTTTATCTGACTCTCTGTAGTAATCCTAGCAAGAGGCAGAGGGAGCGAGCGGGCGCGCCCGCCTGGGTAGAAGAGCAGAGCGAGGCGAGCGAGCCGAGTCGCGCTCCGGGCGCCCGGGGAAGGGAGATCCGGAGTGAAAGGGTGCTTCGCCTCTGGCCCACCCCACCCTGCCCGCCGCCCCCTGCCAGCGGTGCGCAACCCCCCGCCGCACCCGCGAAACTTTGCCGGTTGCGGCGGGCGGACACTGTTCCCTGGAACTTACAACACCCGAGCGAGAACGCGACTCTCCGGTCCGCCTATTTGGGGAAACACTTCTCCCCTACGCTGCCCGGGACCCGCTCCTCTTAAAGGGCGCTCCTCGCCGCTTTTCGGACGCTGGATTTCCTTCGGATAGTGGAAAACCCGGTAAGCACCCGGATCTATTTGTCTTCTCATTTATTTGCCCCACCGCTTTAATGCCGCGACGAGTCGAAGTCGAATGCCCCAATCGGGGGTCTTTTCTGCCATTCCTGCGCTATTGACACTTTTTCTCAGAGTAGTTGTGGTAGCTCCGGGGTGGGGTGAGGACGACCCAGAACTGGATGGGGTAGAGTGGCTTGTCAGGATGGGAGGGAAAACCGGTGCGTTTTTGAAACTCGTCTTTAGAGATTTTTGCTCATGTATACTGACGCTGCTCTCGACCGGTTGGACATTCCTGCTTTATTGCATTAATTGCTTTTGATTTTTTGGAGCGGGGTGGGGGGGAGGTGGGGAGGGAGTGCCGCGCTTCGCGGTGGGCAGAGAGCCCTCCCTGTACATCCCGAGCTCCTGGGAGTAAGAATTACAAATTGCGTGTGGGAGCCGGAGAGCTCCGCCGCCGCTGACTTTTACGCGTCTCGGAAAGGGCATTTAAATTTCGGCTTACCGCATTTCTGACAGCCGGAGACAGACACTGCGGCGCGTCCCGCCCGCGGATCTCCGCGGCGTTCACCATTCGCCCCCTGCTCCTTTTAAGAAGTTGGCATTTGGCTTTTTAAAAGAATAATAAAATTAGGGATCTTGGTCTACCGGGGTGCTGGTTCGGACTTGGTGTTGGGGAGGCTCGGGGAGCAGGGAAAAGGGACGCTGGGCAGGGATGGGTCCGATTCTCCCGGAATCGTGGACTCGGGGGAAACGAGGGCAGATCTCCGCACCCACCTCCCTCGCCCCCTCTGGTGTCCCCGCGCCCCTGAGGTGGCGGAGGGAAGGCAGGGAGCGGGGCTCGGGGCTTTCCCAGAACAGCTGCTACCCTCGGCGGGTGAGGGGAAGACGCCCGGCTCCGGGCGCGGAACCGCAGCAGGGGCTCTGGCGCAGTTGCGTCGCCGTGCTGGGTGTTGAAGGGAGGTGCCCCGGTTATTATCTAACACCCCCTTTTATTTATGGGGGGGGGGAACTGTTACGGCCGGCGGCTAGGCTCGCCCCACCAGCCGGCGAGAGACGCGGAGAGAAGCCGGCCGAGGAAGGAAGGGGGACGCGCTGGGAGTGGGGACGGAGGGGCGGCGGGGCGGGGGTGCTGGGAGGGGCGGCGGCGCCGGCTGGGGAAGGAGCGCTGCGAGGGCGCGAGTGGGAACGGGCGCGGCGCGGAGGGGCCCGGCGCGGGAGGGGGCACGCGCAGCCGCTCCCGCCGCGGCGCCTCCCGCCTCCTCCTTCAGGTGGCGCAAAACTTTGCGCCTTCGGGTTTGGCGGATTGTGTTCCCGGCCGCCGCCTCCTCTGGCCGCTTAAGGAGGCCAGAGCCGATTCCGATTGCTCGGCGGCGGCGGCGGCGGCGCGGGCTCCCCGCGGACGCGAGCTCCGCCGGCGCCCCGCGGCTGGCTCACCGAGTGTGCGTCCCAGATAGCAGGGGGCCACCTGGACGGGGTGGGAGGGGTGCCCTTCGCCGCCGCTGGCCCCGGCTGGGGCTCGCGCTGGAAGGGGAGCGGCTCGGCATCCGGGCGCGCGCTGCGCGGGGGCTGCGGCACCCACCCCAGACCCCCCTTCGCTCAAGACCTCCCCCCCCTTTGTGTGCCCCCTTCAGCAGGCTGCCGCGATGCCCCTCAACGTCAGCTTCGCCAACAGGAACTATGACCTCGACTACGACTCGGTGCAGCCCTATTTCTACTGCGACGAGGAGGAGAACTTCTACCAGCAGCAGCAGCAGAGCGAGCTGCAGCCGCCGGCGCCCAGCGAGGATATCTGGAAGAAATTCGAGCTGCTGCCCACCCCGCCGCTGTCCCCGAGCCGCCGCTCGGGGCTCTGCTCGCCCTCCTACGTCGCCTTCGCGTCCTTCTCCCCCCGGGGGGACGACGACGGCGGCGGCGGCAGCTTTTCCACGGCCGACCAGTTGGAGATGGTCACCGAGCTGCTGGGAGGAGACATGGTGAATCAGAGCTTCATCTGCGACCCGGACGACGAGACCTTCATCAAAAACATCATCATCCAGGACTGCATGTGGAGCGGCTTCTCGGCCGCCGCCAAGCTGGTCTCGGAGAAGCTGGCCTCCTACCAGGCTGCGCGCAAAGACAGCGGCAGCCCGAGCCCCGCCCGCGGGCCCGGCGGCTGCCCCACCTCCAGCTTGTACCTGCAGGACCTGAGCGCCGCCGCCTCCGAGTGCATCGACCCCTCCGTGGTCTTCCCCTACCCGCTCAACGACAGCAGCTCGCCCAAGCCCTGCGCCTCCCCCGACTCCGCCGCCTTCTCTCCGTCCTCGGACTCTCTGCTCTCCTCGGCGGAGTCCTCCCCGCGGGCCAGCCCCGAGCCCCTGGCGCTCCACGAGGAGACACCGCCCACCACCAGCAGCGACTCTGGTAAGCTGGGCCCCTCCCGGCCCGTCCGAGGGGCGGCTGGGTACCCTTCCTGTTCTCCTCGGCAGCTCATTCCACTGGCCGCTTCTGCCGACCCCGGCTTTTCTCTTTTCTTCTATTCGGGAAGGGAAATGGTAGATCTGGAAGGGTCTGGGAGCTCATCCCGGAACCCTGGGCTTTAGGGTTTCCTCCCATCCCCTCTCCTAAGACCGCCCCAGTGGCCGGCCCCCTCCTCTCCCTCCCTCCCCTTAGGAATTTCTTTGGGGTTTTTCAATCTTCTGGCTTATCTTGCAACTCAATCCACTCCCTCTTAGTTTTCTTCAGCATTTTAATTGCCCCCGCGGTGGGGGTGTGCCAGAAGCGGGAGAGGAGGGGATTGATCTCTGAGAGCGGAGGGATGGCTTCCCTCATCCCTTCTGAGCAGTTCTTGGGTTTTCCTGGACTAGGATCCACAAAAAAATGAAGATGGGCAGTGGACAGAGGCAGAGCGGCCTGCCTCCCAGGCGCTGTGACCTAGTGACAGTGGCTTTAGATGGGCTGAAGAGCCTGGGATCTGGTCAGCCTGTTTGGAACACTTAAAAGCAAATCCTTGCCAAAATTGGGCTTTTTTCCTCCCCCCCCCACCCCTAGAACTTTTGGCAAAGCCACAAGAATCTTTTTTCCTTTTTGCCCTTCCAGTAAAATAGGGAGTTGTTAAAGTCATACCAAGAGACTCTATCATTTGCAACACCTGAAGGGTTCTTGGTAAAGTCCCTTAAAAAGAGGAGGTGCTTGGGAATGTGCTTTGCTTTGGGTGTGTCCAAAGCCTCATTAAGTCTTAGGTAAGAATTGGCATCGATGTCTTATCCTGGTAAATTGTAATTTTCTCATCTGTGCCGTAAACCCAGCTGTCATTCTCCCTTTCTGACTCTGCCTTCATTGCGAGAAGAGCTGGGTTGATTGGCTAATTTGTTCTCCGGGGATGACTTTGTGCCAGGGCCCTTTCTCACAAGATAAAGCCTTATATTTGCATAGCATTAACTTAATCTGGTCCTTGATTGCTGTGAGGACACGTCGCTAACCCGCGCGTTTTCTTTTTCCTTTCTTAAAGAGGAAGAACAAGAGGAAGAAGAAGAAATTGATGTCGTTTCTGTGGAGAAAAGGCAGCCCCCTGCCAAAAGGTCGGAATCGGGGTCACCCTCTGCCGGAGGTCACAGCAAACCTCCTCACAGCCCGCTGGTCCTTAAGAGATGCCACGTGCCCACCCATCAGCACAATTACGCAGCGCCCCCCTCCACTAGGAAGGACTACCCAGCCGCCAAGAGGGCTAAGTTGGACAGTGGCAGAGTCCTGAAACAGATCAGCAACAACCGCAAATGTATCAGCCCCAGGTCTTCGGACACGGAGGAGAACGACAAGAGGCGGACGCACAACGTCTTGGAACGCCAGAGGAGAAACGAGCTGAAACGGAGCTTTTTTGCCCTGCGCGACCAGATCCCAGAGTTGGAAAACAACGAAAAGGCCCCCAAGGTGGTTATCCTTAAAAAAGCCACCGCGTACATCCTGTCCGTCCAAGCAGGGGAGCAAAAGCTCATTTCGGAAAAGGACCTGTTGAGGAAGCGACGAGAACAGTTGAAACACAAACTTGAACAGCTAAGGAACTCTTGTGCATAAGTCCACCTATTAGAGGGAGGAACTGGAGTTGCTGGTGAATTCTCACTTGTTACTAAGGGAAAGTAAGGAAAAAGCTTCCTTCTCACAGAACTGTAGCAACTCCTCATATCTGAACTTGTTTCAAATGCATGGTCAAGTGCAACCTCACAACCTTGGCTGGGTCTTAGGATTGAAAGGTTTAGCCATAATGTAAACTGCCTCAAATGGAATTTTGGGCATAAAAGAACATTTTTTTATGCTTGCCATCTTTTTGTTTGTTTGTTTTCCTTTAACAGATTTGTATTTAAGAATTGTTTTTAAAAAATGTGTCAAGTTTACCCCGTTTTCCTGTGTAAATATGGCCATTAAATGTAAATAACTTTAATAAAACGTTTATAGCAGTTATACAAGAATTCAAACCATGTATTATAAACCATAATTTTTTTTATTTAAGTACATTTTCCTTTTTAAAGTTGATTTTTTCTATTGTTTTTAGAAAAAATAAAATACGTGGCAAATATATAATTGAGCCAAATCTTAAGTTGTGAGTGTTTTGTTTTTCTTGCTTTGTTTTTCTTGCCTTTTTTTTTTTTCATTCTCTTTTCATCAATTCCAATTAACAGAATTTGGCCCTCAAGGGAATGAGTTTACAAAGATGGAGAAAGAAGTTATTGAAAGGGCAAGGGCTTTGCTTTGTTCAAATGGGTCTGGGTCCTTAAGGTCTTTTAAATTCTGAGGGTTATGAGATGCTTCCTGGAGATCTGTGATAGGGGCCAGAGTTGCTGCTTGGAAGAATGAACAGGCAGTAAGCTGGTGAGAAGGCAAAGGGATGCCAGAGGTTAAAGATAAGTTAAGTATACAAAGGGGGTAAGGTTTGGGGGGAGGGGGGGTGGGAGGAAGATGAAGAAACTTCATTTGGTTAACCCATGCCACTCCCAGGCTACATTCAAACCCAGACGGTAGGAACCAGCCCCCTGCTTGCCTACTATGCTAGGTGAGGGAGGCAAGTTATTAACCCTATTTTACAAACAATGAAATGTAGGGGCGTAGAGGGGTTTTGTAATTTCTCTGCAGCCACGGGGCCACGCTGTAAAACACTGAATCCAGGTCACCGCCACCCCCCACCCCCCACCCCATTTTTTGAAAAACAACACTTCACTATCATGCCTTAGCTCATCCTGTGTCTAAAGTGCCGGGGTCAAGAATGCTTTTGGCTTGGGGCCTGATGGACTGACTAGAGTAATCACCATACTAACCTACTTAATGTGCCAGGCATTCTTGTAAGCATTTTCCTTACAATAATTGCACAGCAGCCCATGACGGGAATCAGCCCAATGTTGACTTCCTTATGGTAGAAGGGGGAACTGAGGCACAGAAAGACTCCTCCATGTGCCCAAAGACCACTGATGATGAACAGTAGAGCCAAGATTCAAACCCAAGGAGTCCACTCATAACACAGGTTATGTTATGAGGCTAGACCTCCTCTGTCAAACAAGCCGGTGGGAATAGACTGGCTGCTCACGCCGGAGTCACCAGTCTAGCGAATTATGTGCTGTGAATTTCAACATTCGGGCCCTGTGGGACATCAGTTCCCCCTTTCTTGTTTGTTGTGTTTCATTTCGTTATTTTGTTCATTGTTTCTTAAAAATTTTTTTAGTGTTTATTTATTTTTGAGAGAGAAACAGAGTGCAAGTGGGGGAGGGGCAGACAGAGGAAGACACAGAATCCGAAACAGGCTCCAGGCTCTGGGCTGTCAGCACAGAGCCCTACTAGGGGCTCGAACTCATGGACTGCAAGATCATAACCTGAGCCAAAGTCAGACACTTAACCGACTGAGCCACCCAGACGCCCCTCATGTTTTGTTTATGAGAAACCCACAAGTCATTCGCTCCTACCTTAGCCATTTGTTAAATGAGATTCACCCATTGCTCCTGGGAAGCAGCCAGTTTGGAGAACTACTGTTCAGATCATAAAATAAAACACATTTACTCTTCGTCACGTGAGCCATTTTGGAAACTACAAACTCCCCTTCAACCTCTGATACAGGGACACTCATGACACCTGGTTATCCTTAGAACATGAAAAGGCATTTTTAAATGGAGATATTATTAATTATAAGGCTTCGCAAACCCAGGAACTGGCACATTGACTACTTAAGCGAATGGAAGTTACTATCGCTGTTCTAATCATCTTGCCGTTCCAGCCTCAGAGTAGATTCAGATCCTGGACTCTCTTTAGAACTTTAATCCACCACCACCAGCATCAACCACCACCCAAACATCAATAAATAATTACTGTCTGTGGTTCGGAACTCTAGGATAATTTATTCAAGCCCTTAATGTCTTTTTCTGGATCCTTTGTTTTGGATCCTAAGTCCCACCCTAATAGTTTCATGTAGTCACACCCTATACCCTAAATTCAAAGGGAGATACAATCCACAGAAGTCGAATAGTTCAAAGTGTTACAAAAGCGGGGGCGATCTTAAAAGATTCATTCTTTGTCCCTTTGTGGCTGGAGTGCAGTTCTGGAGCAACTCACTTGAGAACAAGGTGTTAATTTGAATCACTCTGTCCAGGCGAGCAGGCGGAATAGGAGAGAGTGTTCCTCACTGGGAAAACAACTCCCTGTTCCAAATTATCAGGAAACAATTTAACGATGCAGAGCTTGGCTGTCGGGAGGGAAGGGAATCATCCCAGCTGCGGAGTTTAGGCCTCCCTCTCAGGTATATGAAGCTAGAGAAAGGTCTCAAAACAGAGCAAATGCCAACTTTTTTTCCAGAAAGTCAGGCTGATCTTGACCCCAACACAGATTGGTTCCCAGAGCCAACCCAGAGGGTCCCCAGGGTCTGCGCCATTGTTTGATCTATCTTGTAGATAAGGATAATCAGGAATCGGAGGTGGAGGGGAGGAGCTTGCGGTTTTGTGGAGAATCAACGGGAAGGAATGAGCTACTACGGACGATGCCTCTTACCCAGGACAATGTCCAGGAATTAATGACTACCCCAGGGGATTCTGGGGGTGATTCTGTGTAGGGACGGAATGTGTAAAGAGGAAGGAAGTGTTATTTCATGCTGCCATTTGGAAGCAACAAAGGAGATCCACGTTATAAAAACAATCAAATTTTTAAATGAACAAAGTTTTCACCACCCTGGCCTAAGAGTCACAGCTAGGATAAGACAAACTCTGGCACAAAGCTTGGGAAAGAAGGCAAGTGTTAGGGGGTTTTCTGTGGTTGGTTTGTAACAGCTTATGATTGGCTCAGTCAGTAATAATTTCTTAGCATACACGCTAGGGGCCCTGAAGCATTTCTTCCCAACAATAATCCTTCGGCTCGAAAATGTTGAAGGGTATCCCACAACACTATCTATAAATGCACTGGTAGCTTTACGAAAGCCTCCTCATTTAAGGTTATAGACCATTACAGGCCTATTTCAAAGGAGAAGGAGGGTGAAAACAAGCTAATAGGATGAGAACAGAGACGCATTTAAAAAAATAAAACTAAAAAGGCTCTACACCCACCACTGAGACTGTGGCAATAATCTTTCTCTATTCTAGATCCTTCCGGAGAGACTTTAGACTCGTTCCCAAGAATGTTTGTCTTGCCTAATTGGTGGGAGGTGATCATCCTTGAGATGCTTTTGCGTTTTGTTTTTAATGCCATTTCTCTCAATATTAGTCCATACCGAGAAGACACCGTTGCGGGGTGCCAGAGCCAGTGGGATGTAGATTTCTAAGGTTGAAAGGAATGTTCTTTGTTTTTAAACAATGCCTTGAGAGCTCAGCCACAAACCGGAACACTCTCTTCCCATTGTTACCCCATCAGCTGATCCAGGGATAAAACAAGCCAGTGCAGTCAGGGGTCTCCAGGGGTGGGGAAAGGGAGAGCTTGGAGAGAGAGAATTAACCTTCGTCACACACCTACTATCTGCCAAACCCTCTATCTCCTGGTCCCTCACAACAGCCCAGCTGGAGAGGGATTGTTGCCTATGACAATGCTGAAGGTGCCACAAGTTCAATAGCTCTCACTATGTGCCAAACACTTCGCGTACATTATCTTACTTCATCCTCAAGGCAACTCTTAGGAGATAAATTCTATTTCCAATCCCCATTTTATACATAAAGAGATTGAAATATGGAGAGATTAAGTAGCTTGACGACATTCACAGAACTGGCAAAATGGTGACAGCGGGAATTATTCATTGGTTCATAAATATTTACTAAGCACCTACTGTGTGCCTACACTGTACTGGGTGTGGGAAGAGATGCTTAGAAAGGTCCTGGCCCTGAGTCACTTATGGCCTGGTCGAGAACCAAGAACTGGTAATCAGCCTCTACGTTATTTCAAAAACACTTTTAGGGGTGCCTGGGCGGCTCAGTCAGTTGAGCGTCCGACTCTTGACTTTGGCTCAGGTCATGATCTCATGGTTTATGAGTTTGAACCCTGCATCTGGCTCCATGCTGACAGCGCAGAGCCTGCTTGGGATTCCGTTGCTCCTTCTCTCTCTCGGCCCCTCCCCTGCTTCCTCTCTCTCTCTCTCTTTTTCTCTCTCTCTCAAAATAAATAAATAAACATTTCTTTAAAAATAAAATCTTTAGGGGCGCCTGGGTGGCTCAGTTGGTTGGACATTCAGCTTAGGCTCAGGTCATGATCTCGCAGCTGGTGAGCACGAGCCCCACAACCTGCTCTGTGCTGACAGCTCAGAGCCTGGAGCCTGCTTTGGATTCTGTGTCTCCTTCTCTGCCCCTTCCCCAGCTCACACTGTCTGTCTGTCTGTCTCTCTCTCTCTCTCAAAAATAAATAAACATTAAAAAACTTAAACATAAATAAATGAATAAATAAAATCTTTAAGGGCGCCTGGGTGGCTCAGTCGGTTGAGCGTCGGACTTCGGCTCAGGTCATGGTCTTGCAGTCTGTGAGTTCGAGCCCCGCGACGTGCTGTGTGCTGACAGCTCAGAGCCTGGAGCCTGCTTCCGATTCTGTGTCCCCTTCTCTCTCCGCCCCACCCCTGCTTGTCCTCTGTCTCTGTCTTTCAAAAATGAATAAACATTTAAAAAATTAAAATATAAATAAAATCTTTAAAAAAATAAAATAAAACACTTACAGAGTGTTTACTATGAAGCAGGATGGAGTTGAAAGTCTCTTCTGAAGACCCCACCCCTTTCCCTCAGGGAAAATAGAATCAAGGATAGACCTCAAGAAATGCTGGAAGTTAAGAGACCCTAAAATACAGAGAACAAACTGAGGGTTGTTGGGGGTGGGGTGGGGGGGGTTAAATGGGTGATGGACATTAAGAAGGGCACTTTTTGGGATGAGCACCGGGTGTCATATGTAAGAGATGAATCACTGGGTTCTATTCCTGAAGCCAAGACTACACTAACCTGAATATAAATTAAAAAAAAAAAAAAAGTGCTGGAAGGGGAACAAAGGACAAGGGTCATCAGAGGGACGGAGGGAAGGTAGAGGAAAATGGTGTCACTGAAGCCAGCAGGAAGCCCTTCTACGAAAGCAGACAGAGGTGCAGCAAGATGCACAGAAAATGGTCCCTTAAACTTAGCAACATGGAGGCATCTTCTTGGCCACGCCTCCTCCCCAGGATCCTCCCTCTTCTTGAATCAGTTCCTCACTTCAAACAGCTGCCCACTCATTTCCCCCCACATCCTGCCCTCCTACAACACCTTCTCCAGGAGCTCCTGAAGTGTGATGCCTACACCATCGGCATCAACGTCACCTGTGAATTGGTCCCAAATGCAAACATAGTCCACATACTCCCCTGAATTAGCATCCCCAGAGATGGGAACCAGGAAACTGTGCTCTAACAAGCCTTCTGGGGCTTGGAAAAGTTGAAGAGCCGCTGCCTTTTCCATCACTGCCCCCCTAGTTATCTTTCTAAATCACAAATATGCTCTTCCCATGCCTAAAACCCTTCAGAAGTTTCCTGCTACCATTCCAATGAAGTCCAAAGCTGTTCTACACCTCCAAAGTCCTCCACAACTGCCTTCCTCCCACTCACAGGTCTCATCTCTCTGGTTTCCCTACGTCCTGCAAGATTTTTCAGACATTTTGCTCCCTCTGCCCAAAACACGGTTGACCCACCACCCACTCATCCACCAATACTGAGCCTACAGGCCTGACAAGCTTCTTACTTATCTTTCATGGCTCACCTTCTAGTACTCTCTGACCACGGAGACGAGGTTCCTCAGGAGACTAGGACTACCTGTCCAAACATTTCTTGTTCTTAGAGAGATCACCTGTGGCTTTGGGAAATGGAACCACGTAGGTCCTGTTCAACAAACCCTTGCTCAGCACCAGCATAAATGCCTGGTATCAGACAGCGACTCAACAGTTCCTTCATGAATGGGCTGAATGAAGAGCCATTGTCAAGCAAAGTGAAAACGTGTCTCACTAACCTTTTCAAGAAGGGTAGCTGTGAGGATAAGGAAAGAGATAAATACATCCAGTGAAGACAGGATTTTGTCTGGTTTCATTTGCTTGAGTGGATTTTGGTTTTATCTTATTGAAGATGGGAGAGATCATTCATTTGTATGCTGATGGGGCAGAGCTGAAGGGGAGAGAACCAAAGGTACCAGAGAAAAGGGAGATGAAGCCAGGTGTAGCCACCTCAAGGACAGCTTCCATTTTTATCTCTCTGGTACCTATCACCTTGCTTGGAATTCCAAAGGCCCTCAGCGGTGTGTGGAATGTGAGTGAGCTAAGGAGGGGGATGCGTTCTAGACACGGCCACTCCTGCAGAGAATGATTCTTCTAGGTGGTGATGGCAGTGGTCAGCCCAAGTCTCCTCCATCCTCCGGGCTCCCAGGGCCCTCTGCAATCTCTCTGTCACACACCATGTTTGCCTGTGTTAGAAATTATGTTTAATTCTCTTTTTTTCTTGCTAGTCTCTAATTCCTGAAGAGCAAAGTCTATGACTTTCTCTCTCCCTGTTGCACCCTGTAGGGCAAGCAAGCATATGTCTGATATCCAAAATTGTGTTGAATGGATGAGCGAGTATATCAACAAATGGATGGATGAACGAATGTATTTGCCATACATGTTAAGTCTCTACTTCCTGGGGCCATCAATCTTTTTTTAATCTGTTCAACCCTATGCTTTGTGCTGAGCTCCTACCAAATCTTCCCCCCGCCCCTGCTGTCTCCATAACTCGTCCTGGACAGCAGAAGCCTCCGCAATAGCTTCTCTGAGTCTATCAGTCAGGATCTCTAGATTACCAGCAGCAGAAACCCAGCTTTAATTGGCAAATGAAAAAGAGAGAAAGAGAGAGAGAGAGAAAGAGGGAAGAAAAGAAAGAAGAAAAAGTAGACGTTAGCTTATGTCCCTGAAAGGGCCCAGAGGTGACTGGATCTAGGGGCTCAAACGGTAGCTGCAAGATTCTTTCCATGCCCTCATCTCAGTTGGGACCTCCCCACCCTACCTGGGGGCAAAGATAGCTGCCGTCCGCCTAAGGCCCACATCCGCTCCTCAGAAGGCTTCTGATTGGTCTCCTAGGATCACATGCCCGGGAGGCTGGTCTAGTGCAGATTCAGACCTGAGGCTGGTTGATCAACCTGGTTCCTAGCCCCCTTCCGGTGGTAGAGCATCGTCTGCCAGCCCCCTCCCTCAGGGGGAAAGACAATCCCTGGAAGGAGAAGATGGGCCCACGAAAAGAAAAGGTCTTCCCCACATTGACCCACCGGATCATTTTGGTGCTAAGCTGGAGATTCCCAGGGTCCACCTCAGAGCTACTGAACCAGAATGTCCAGAGGGCGGGGCCTAGGATCCCATACTTTTTTCAAAGTTCCAAAGTGCCAGGAAGGAACAAGTCAATCTGGGAACTAACGTCAGAGCTGAAGGCACCTGGCTTCGGAAGTCTCACAGACCTGAGCTGCAATCTGGCTGTGCCACCAGCTGGCTGTGTGACCCAGGCCAAATGACTCTGCTGTTCGGAGCCTGACTTTCCCAACTGGCGGGGGGAACAGAAAATAAAGGGGTGGCCGGGGGGTGGGGGGTATATGGGAATCATACTTCGCTGCCAGGGCTTTTGAGAGAATTCAGTGAGGTATGAGATGAGAGATGGTCTAGCACAGGTTCAGTAAATGAGAATTTCCTCTCCCTCCTCCCCCTTCTCACTCTCCATTTTAATGCATCACCAAGTCCTGTAGATTCTACCTCTGAGGCACCTTTCGGTTCTGTGCACGTGCCTCCTTACCCCGACTCCCACCTTCTTTTCACCTACCATCACCTTTTGTCTGGGTCCCTACAGTAGCTTCTCACTGCCTCTAGTCTGGTCTCCTCCAAGGCACGGGAACAGCCTTCAAAAGATGGCTGATCAGCTCATTCTCCAAACTGTAATAAGAGTTTCCTGGCTCTTCTTCCTGACCGTAAAGTACAAGTATCTTTGTATCCGTTCGTGATCTGCCCCCAGCTTACTCCTCCAGCCTCAGGCCAAATCGCTCCCTCTGATATAGGCTCCAACTTTATCAAGGCAATTGCATTTCTTCTGAAATGCCAAGCACATTCTCTCCTCCGAATCTCTCCTCCTGCTTTTCCCTCCGTCTGAATGATGTTTATCTCCACCGTGTCTCATTTGGAATGTCACCTCTTCAGGAAAGCCCTCCCTGATCTCTGTTCCCTTCGTTCCCTTTTCCATGCTTGTCTTGGTCAGAGTGGCTAAGGGCAGTTAAGCACTGTGCCTCCCTCCTCATTCACCACGTTGTTTGCCTGTTTTCTGTTATCTCACCACATCCCCGTGAGATGAAAACACTCACTTCCTCATCGTGCACATTAGCATACTGAGACTGAGAACCATCAGGTAAATTTCTCAAGGTCGTACAGCAAAGCAATGCCGGATCAGCATGTCAATGCTAGGTGATGTGGTTCCATGTCACCTGGTTTCTCCACTTCCTGCTACTTCCGGTCTCTCACACTACAGTGAGATTGCCTATGTGTTCCTCTTGCTTCCCCATTGGAACTGGAGCTACTGTTTCGATATTTCCAATGCTTAGCGCTGACTAAGCACAAAGGGACCCAATTCATGTGGCTAAATAAATGCAGTCAGCACACTCATGTGCTGAGATCTGTGGCCAGAAAGAGATGGGTGACAAATTTATGCCCAAAGGAGTTTGTTCCCGCCACGCTGTTTAGGGGTTAGGATATGGGACACGTAGTAGAAAGCTAGAGGCAATCTTATCCTTTGCTTTCTAGAGCAAGCCCCTAGAGAAGATATAGTCTTCCCAAGGGCCTTCGACTAGGCTGATTTGGTTCAAGATGTCAGGTCTTCTGAGCTAAAGGATTTGTTTCCTTGCCTTACTTGAAACCGGTGTAACCTCCTAAAGTAGGGGCAACTTACCACCAGCCCAGTCCCCAAGCCCGTGCCAAGTCGTAATCCCACTCTCAGACTTTCCCAGCCAACAAATATTCATTGAATACCTCCTACATACAGAGCAGATGCCAGCCACTGTGGAAGAAATCAATTTAACAATGTAGTCAAGAAGCATGACATTGAACAAGTATTTACATGAGTAATTAACTAAAGAAATTCAAGGACCCAAAGCAGTGGGAAGAACAGAACATTATGGGGGGTGTCTGACGGCCTCGGAGCCCAGGGACCCTGTTCAGCCAAGACCTGGAGAATGGGTCTGGGTTAGTCAGGCCAAATATTCTGGGACCCTACCACTACTCAGAGAACCCAGAGCAAACTAGAATGGAAGGAGTGGATGGTGTACAAGTAAAACATCCCCGGCTGAAGCCCAAGGGGTGGGCTCCAAGCCAGATCACCCAGAAGCCTCATGAAGGAGTCTGGACTACAGTCTAAGAAGGAGTTCACATCATTCCCACCATATTTGTTGGATCCTCTGGTCATGGGGGCACCATATCCCCATAGCCTTGGGCTGCAGTCAAGTCGAAAGTCATTGTGCTGCTTTTATGCCCTGCCGCTGTCTGTGCCCATCGTCTTTTGTACCGTTGTCTGTAACATAGATCAGTAAGCCTAGGCCAAGTGACCATTACTATTAAGTTCATAACAATAATAATCATAGTAACACTAATGTTTATCAAGTATTTTCTATGGGCCCAGTACTTTGCAAAACACTTCTTGGGATTTTTCTCCTTAAATCTTCATGAGCGCCACATGAATGGGAAACTATGATTATTCTCACTTTATAGATAAGGGAAAAAAAAACAAAACTCAGAGGAAAATTAAGTAAGTCATTCAGGGGCCCCAAGTGAAAAGGTGGAAGAAAAGGCATTCAAACCCAGGCCTGCTCCACTCCCCTGCCTGATTCCTCACCTGTCACATCCTACTGCTACAATCCTTTGCAAAGTCCTGAAGGCTCAAAAACCATGATGGCCTGTGCTAGTCTATTTTTAAGCAGTTTCAGATAGTGTGAACTTTTCAAAAAAGCTTTAATGTTTATTTCTGAGAGAGAGAGGGAGACCACAAGCAGGGGAGGGGCAGAGAGAGAGGGAAACACAGAACCTGAAGCAGACTCCAGGCTCCAGGCTGCCGGCACAGAGCCTGATGCAGGGCTCGCACTCCCAGACTGCGAGATCATGACCTGAGCCGAAGTTGGACGCTTAGCCAACTGAGCCACCCAGGCGCCCCTTTAAACTTTTAACAAAGTCCCTGATGTGATGCTGGAAGGCTCCCAGGTGAGCACTACAGAGGCATTCCGTGAGGTGTGGGAGCATCTCCAAAGTGTATGGCACCACAGCTGGACATGAGCCACATCTTTGCCCCTCAACCCGTGACCATCACCGGATTCACACAGGCCAGAGAGGCCTCCTGAGGTCATCCGTCCAGGAACCCGGCACACCCCCCTCTCTCTTCTTAACAAACAAGGCTGTCATTTTTCTCACCTCACAAGTCTCCCTCCCCAGGCACCGAGACTGCTACCTCTTCGGAAGTAAATTTGAAAAACTGTTGTGGCCTGCGTTCCCCACTGCGAGGTTAGCCCGCCGCCCTCCTCCCTGCAATCAACTCTTCAGAAAGTGGTCTGTGACTTGAAGAAGTCTGTCACGCGTGACCAAAAGGGTGGGAGGCTTAAACGTGAGGAGAGGCGTGACCAACCAGATCAGTGGCAGCTGGTGGGGGTCAGAGAGCATTCGGGATGGAAAAGCCCCCAACTGTCCCATGAGCTGACCACCTATCTCATTTTGCAGATGGGATGGTTGAGGTCCAGCCAGAAGAAGGGCTGTGGGCAGAGCACACACAGCCATTCAGGACCAGGTGGGGATAGTAACCCGAGTTTCTCAGGCCCACTTTTTTTTTTAATGTTTTTATTTATTTTTGAGAGAGAGAGAGAGAGAGAGCACAAATGAGGGAGGGGCGGGGGGGAGGCAGAGGATCTGAAGCAGGCTCTGCACTCACAGCAGGGCGCCCAATGCAGGGCTTGAACTCATGAAACGTGAGATCATGATGTGAGACGACTTTGGACACTCAACCCACTGAGCCACCCATGTGCCCCCAGGCCCCAGCCCACTTTCAAAAGCTCCTGGGGCATCGGGGCTGCACATATCTTTTCCTCTTCTTTGAGTAACACATCCCCCATTTGCTTCTGGAATCTCCTCTTACCCGACGTGGGTGGTCTTGGGAATCCCAAAGGAAGGCCAGGCCTCTTCCAGCCAGGGAGATGCTCAAGGGACACCAGCCAGACTGGTTCTCCCAGGACCCTGCAAGACTTTGAGTCTTAACTGGAGTGACCCAAGGACAGAACATAGAGGTGGGAGCACATTCTTTTTGGTCGCTGTCCCTGGAGAGAACAAATTGTCTGGCTCTCTAGACGCTTGGCATTCCCCGTTCCAAGACTGTCTCAGCCCTGTCATTCCGGGTCCCCATCATTCCTGGGAACTCTCCAATGTCCTTCTAGAAAATTCTGTGAAAGATTAAGTTAGTCATTAGAACTTTTTTGTTTCTGGTAACTAAAAAGCTCTGAGCGATGGCACATTCCTCAAATTTTCCCCACAGTATCAAGCTGCCTTGTTCTGGAGCAAGACAACCACCACCACCCCCCCCCCCCAGAAAAAGAAAAAAAGAAAAAGAAAAAAGAAGAAAATGGCACAGAGACAGGAAAGTGAAAGCCATAACAAGGTAAAAATACAACCAGATCCCCGCCACTAACATCTTCTGCGTCGCGTCACATTGTCTCAACGGCTGCATATTTTGTTTTCCGATTATCTACAATTAGGGATAATTTGTTCTGGGCTTCAGGTCTACCAACACAGCTGATAGCTGGCCGTCTGGATGTTGTGGTGTCTCCTCTCTGACTGTCTAGAAGTGCTTCCTCCCATCAAACCCAAATAAACTCTGCACCACTTGAGCACAATCCTTAGATTTTTTTTTTTTAAGCTCTCATTGAAAAAGAAAAAAAAGAACCCTCCTATTTAAGAAATCATTGTTTTATGACAGGTATCGTGCTAAGGGTTTTACATGTGCCGTGTAATCATACCAGCCGTTCTATGGAGTACTGAGATTTATTGTACTATTATGGGTGCGTATTATTATTAATATGCGCAATCATTAATTAGGGCAAAATGTTATTAATATTTTGACTGTTGCTCTATAACTAGCCCCATTGCATTAAGGGAAAAAGTGGCCCTCGAGAGATGGGGGTGTGACGGTGTGGCACAGACTGCCAAGGTCACATAGCCGGCGGGTCATGGGCCTTAGATAGACACCCATTTCGGCCCAGCTTCAGACGTCTTGCTCCGAAACCCGAAGCTGAATTGTCTGGAAAAACTCAGAGATACGCCATTCAAGTGATTTTCAATCAGGGAACCCCTCTGAGGTAGCACAGCTGAATATCAGAAACTCCAAGGAAAACTGTTGCTTGAAAAGCATGTTTAATGATATAATTTCGTATTTGGAAAATAGAAAATAAACCCATCCCAGTGCTTTTTTTTTTTTTTTTTTTTTTTTTTTTTTTTTTTTATTTTAAATACAAACCAGGACACCTTTGAGAGCAGAAGGGGCTGCTGTGTGAATGATCCGGTCTGGGATTTCCAGGCATACTGGGAAGCAGGATCACCATTTCAAGTTGAGGAACCACAGCCTCAGGTAGACTAAGACCTCAGAGCAAAAAAGTGGTCAGTCAGTTAAAAAAATCTTAAATTTTATTTATTTTTTTAAATTTTTTTTTAACATTTATTTATTTTTGAGACAGAGAGAGACAGAGCATGAACGGGGGAGGGTCAGAGAGAGGGAGACACAGAATCTGAAACAGGCTCCAGGCTCTGAGCTGTCAGCACAGAGCCCGACACGGGGCTCGAACCCACGAACTGCGAGATCATGACCTGAGCCGAAGTCGGACGCCCAACCGACTGAGCCACCCAGGCGCCCCAAAAAATCATAAATTAAAAAAAAAACA